>NC_073413.1:12796152-12916152 GCF_028641065.1 Leucoraja erinaceus
AAGGTTAGAGAAGGTGATTGGATCTGGAAGCGGACCAATACATCTGTAAATTAAACTGAACGACTCTAACATCTTTTCATTTGCACATTTGATTTTTGTATTAATTTTAATATATCAATGTTTAAAATCCATGCATTGAAGGATGAATATTTTACAGTCCATCTGTGGTCCCTAACCCTAACCCTGGCCCTAACCCTAACGCTGATCCTAACCCTAACCCTAACCCCAACGCTGATCCCAACCCTAACCGGGCCTCACCCGCTGGACAACATACGTCAGCGTGTATGTCGTACTGGCGATCGCAGTCGCCGTCAAAATCGCAAAGTGGGACAAGCCCCGTACTGTTATCCAAATGTGCCGCTATTTCATCTTTTATAATTGATTCCAGCATCTTCCCCACCACCGATGTCAGGCTAACTGGTCTATAATTCCGTTTTCTCTCTCCCGTCTTCCTTAAAAAGTGGGATAACATTCGCTACCCTCCAATCCACTGGAACTGATCCTGAATCTATAGAACATTGGAAAATTATCACCAATGCACCCACAATTTCTTGAGCCACTTCCTTAAGTACCCAGGGATACAGACCATCAGGCCCTGGGGATTTAGCAGCCTCCAGTCCCATCAGTCTACCCAACACCATTTCCTGCCTAATGTGGATTTCCTTCAGTTCCTCCGTCACCCCAGATCCTCTGGCCACTAGTACATCAGGAAGATTATTTGTGTCTTCCTTAGTGAAGACGGATCCCAAATACCTGTTCAACTCATCTGCCATTTCCTTGTTCCCCATAATAAATTTAATCTTCAAGGGTCCAACTTTGGTCTTAACTATTTTTTCCTCTTTACATATCTAAAGATGCTTTTAATATCCGCCCTTATATTCTTGGCTAGCCTACCTTCGTACACCCCCCCCGCACATCCTCCCTCCCCCCAAAACCTCTCCCCCACACACCCTTCTCCCTCGCACACCTCCCCTCCCCCCCACCCCCCTTACCAAGCCTCCGGGTCCACAACGTTCACTGCCCCCCCCCCCCTCACACCCCGGCAGCTTACCTTTGAACCCCCGACACACCCCCCCCCCCCCACCCCCCCCACACACAGCCCCCCTCCCATACCCCCTCTATTCCACACACACCTCCCTCACACCCCCCCCCCCCCACACAGCCCTCCCCACCCCACCCCACCCCTTCCATATCCCCCCTCCCTCCTCCGCACCCCTTCACCACACACCAACAACGCTCGCTGCCCCCTCCCCTCCACACACACCCCCTTCTACCGCCACCCACATCCTCCATCCCCCGCACCTCCCCCCCCCCTCCGGCTCCACAACGCTCACTGCCCCCCCCTCCCTCCCCCCACACACACCCCACCAGCTTACCTTCATACCCCCAGCACCTACATCCTCTCCTGCATCCCCCACATTCTCCTTCCTCCGCATCCCCTCCCCAACACACACCGCCCGCCCACACACTCCACCCCCCTACCCCCACACCCCTCAGCCCAGCCCACCCCCACACCCTTCTCATCCTCTACACACACCCCCCCCCCCTCTCTCCGCCACCCACACACACTCTCCCTCTCTCACACACACCCCCTCCCCCCCCCTTTCACACACCCCCCCTCCCCCCCACACACCCACTCTCACCCCCACACCCCCCCCCACACCCCCACCCCCCCCCCCCCCCCCCCCCCCACACCCCCCCCCCACACACACCCCCCCCACACCCCGCGCACATACACCCGCCAACACAACAACACACAAACTCTGCATTTACAAACTGAGACTTGAAATATGGCACCAGACCTGGCCTCTGTGTCTACCATCTCAATCTACTAGTTATACACTTGTAGCGGATCCCAGATGCTTATTTAAGATTTGTCATAGTGATTATGAATGGTGATACATGTATTAAACTGTATACAGAAATGAATTTCACACTAGCTCGGTAATAAAGAACCATTGGACATTTATAAGCACAGTTCTTACCTTGGTCTTGGCTTTCAGCGTTGCTAGAATGAAGAGGTTCCTGTCGCTTCTAGTGTGAAGATTCGCTCCTTCTGTGTCAATCGTGATGTCAAAGGACAGAGGGCAGATAGGAAGATGCCGAACAGCATGGGAGCTGGGACACAACCTTGCTTCAATAGGCAATAGGTGCAGGAGTAGGCCATTCGGTCGTTCGGGCCAGCACCGCCATTCAATGTGATCATGGCTGATCATTCACAATCAGTACCCCGTCCCTGCCTTCTCCCCATATCCCCTGACTCCTCTATCTTTAAGAGCCCTATCGAGCTCATTCTTGAAAGTTTCCAGAGAACCGGCCTCCACCGCCCTCTGAGGCAGAGAATTCCACACTCACCACTCTCTGTGTGGAAAAGTGTTTCCCCATCTCCGTTCTAAATGGCTTGCCCCTTATTCTTAAACTGTGGCATTGTGCCTCAGGTCAGCAAGTCTGTGCAGTCTTTGCAGGATCACTCTGGCAAAGGCCTTTCCTCTAACTCAGAAGTGAGATGTTCCTGTAGTTGGTGCACTCCCTTGTTCTTGTACAATGTGACGATGTTGGTGTTACGTGTGTGTTACGCAGAAACTGCTCAGTCCGTCACAGGTGATGATCTCTTCACCATCAAAGGGATCTACAGGAGATGCTACCTGCAAAAGGCAGCTAATATCAAAGACCCGCCCACCCTACCAGTGTGAAAAGCCAACAGAAGCAGGGAAACTGACCTCCATGTTTAAGAGCAGCTTCTTCCCAGCAATTACAAGCCTCTCGAACACTGCACAACATGAACCACAATGATGAGATATTATGGATTGCGTCTTTTGCTGCCCGACAGATGTTTTTTACAGCAGCATTCAATTAATAGTTTGCTGTATTTTTATTTCATTAGTTATCTGTGTGTCATTGCACTACGCTCCTATTATTTTGTTCAGAAGCTCAAAAAACGTGACCTCCACGTTCAGGAACAGCTTCTTTCCAGCGACCATCAGGCTCTTGAACACTGCCCGACACAAACCACATCTATGAACTGTGAAGATCAATGGACTGAGTCTTTGTTGCTTTATAGACATGTTTACAGTAGTATCGTGAGTATACATTTACTGAAATGTAAATTCATGCATTTTTGTGTTGTTGCAAATACAGGTTGCAATTTGCTAATCTACAGCAAGAAATACACCCCCTCCCCACCCTCACCCCCCCCCCCACACCCCCCCCCCCTCCCCCACCCCCCCCCCCCCCCCCAACACACACCCACCCCCCCCCCCCCCACCCCCCCCCACCCCCCACCCCCCCTCCCCCACCCGCCCCCCCCTCCCCCCCACACACACCCTCCTCCACACCCCCCCCCCCCTCCACCACACACACCCTCCCCCACCCCCACATACACCCCCCCCTCCCCCACACCCCCCCTCTCCCGCCCCAACAACGCTCGCTGCCCCCCCACCACACACCCCCCCTCCCCCACATGCACCCCATGCACCCTCCACGCAATCCCCCACCCACACACCCCACGCCCACACACCCCCTCCTGCACACCCCACAACCCTCTCCACACAACCCCCTCCCACACACATCCCCTATGCCTCCCTCCCCCACGCCCACATACCCCCCTCTCCACAACAACCCCCCTCCCCAATCCCCCCCCACACCCCCCTCCTGCCACATCATCTCTCCCCTGCACCCCCTGCCCCACACACACACACCTGCCCACACCCCCAAACAGCATGGGAGTTGGGACACAACCTTGCTTCAATAGACAAAAGGTGCAGGAGTAGAGGCCATTCAGACCTTCGAGCCAGCACCGCCATTCAATGTGACCACGGCTGATCATCCACAATCAGTACCCCGTTCCTGCCTTCTCCCCATATCCCTAGACTCCGCTATCTTTAAGAGCCATATCTAGCTCTCTCTTGAAAGTATCCAGAGAACTGGCCTCTAAGGCAGAGAATTCTACAGACTCACAACTTTCTGTGTGAAAAAAGTGTTTCCCCGATCTCTGTTCTAAATGTCTTACCCCTTATTCCTCAACCGTGGCCCCTGGTTCTGGACTCCCCCAACATCGGGAACATGTTTCCCATCTCTGGAGTGTCCAATCCCTTAATAATCTTATATTTCAAAATTCTAGAGTTTACAAGCCCAGCCGCTCCATTCTCTCAGGATATGACAGTCCCGCCATCTCGGGAATTAACCCCGTGAACCTATGCTGCACTCACTCAATAGCAAGAATGTCCTTCCTCAAATTTGGAGACCAAAGCTGCACACAATACTCCAGATGTGATCTCACTAGGGTCATGTACAACCGCAGAACGACCTCTTTGCTCCTCTACACAAACCCTCTTGTTATGAAGGCCAACATGCCATTTTCTTTCTTCACTGCCTGTTTACCTGCAAGCTGACTTTCATTGACTGATGAACAAGGACCCCCAGATCCCGTTGTACTTCCCCTTTTCCCAACTTGACACCATTTAGACAACAGATGGGCTGTAAAATATTCTTCCTTCAATGCATGGATTTTAAACATTAATATATTAAAATTAATACAATAAAATCAATTGTGCAAATGAAAAGATGTCTGAGTCGTTCAGATTTATTTACAGATGTATTGGTCCGCTTCCAGATCCAATCACCCAGTTTACAATTGTACCCAGTTGAAAAGCCCGCTGCTTCTGGGGGTTTGGAGAGACCATTGGAAGAGAGATCTTCCCTCTGGGACAACTCGTGGCCAACAGTTTAGTTGCCATAAGCAGGCAGAACATTGGGGGTTCGAATCCAACCCTGTTGATTTGTAGTCCTTATAATAACAGTCCTTATAATAACACTAATCTACAACCACTGGGGCCCCTGTATCACATTTAGCACAAGAGATACAGTGCCCTTCGGCCCATCGAGTCCGTACCGACCTGCGATCCCCCGTACACTACCCCACACACGCTAGGGACAATTTATACTTATACCAAGCTTATCAACCTAGAGTTAGGGTTAGTGTTAGTGTTAGGATTAGTGTTGGGGTTAGGGCTAGGACTTGTAAAAATTGTCTTTAGCGTGTGTGGGGAGTTCAGTCTACACTCACTGAATCCATCCCTGGGAAAGGTTAGAGACGGTGATTGGATCTGGAAGCGGACCAATACATCTGTAAATAAATCTGAACGACTCTAACATCTTTTCATTTGCACAATTGATTTTATTGTATTAATTTTAATATATTAATGTTTAAAATTCATGCATTGAAGGAAGAATATTTTACAGCCTATTTGTGGTCCCCAACTCTAACCCTGGCCCTAACCCTAACCCTGACCCTAACCCTAACCCTGATCCTAACCGGGCCTCACCCGCAGGACAGCATACGTCAGCGTGTATAGAAACATAGAAATTAGGAGCAGGAGTAGGCCATTCGGCCCTTCGAGCCTGCACCGCCATTCAATATGATCATGGCTGATCATCCAACTCAGTATCCCGTACCTGCCTTCTCTCCATACCCCCTGATCCCCTTAGCCACAAGGGCCACATCTAACTCCCTCTTAAATATAGCCAATGAACTGGCCTCAACTACCCTCTGTGGCAGAGAGTTCCGGAGATTCACCACTCTGTGTGAAAAAAGTTCTTCTCATCTCGGTTTTAAAAGATTTCCCCCTTATCCTTAAGCTGTGACCCCTAGTTCTGGACTTCCCCAACATCGGGAACAATCTTCCTGCATCTAGCCTGTCCAACCCCTTAAGAATTTTGTAAGTTTCTATAAGATCCCCCCCCTCAATCTCCTAAATTCTAGAGAGTATAAACCAAGTCTATCCAGTCTTTCTTCATAAGACAGTCCTGACATCCCAGGAATCAGTCTGGTGAACCGTCTCTGCACTCCCTCTATGGCAATAATGTCCTTCCTCAGATTTGGAGACCAAAACTGTACGCAATACTCCAGGTGTGGTCTCACCAAGACCCTGTACAACTGCAGTAGAAACCTCTCTGCTCCTATACTCAAATCCTTTTGCAATGAAAGCTAACATACCATTCGCTTTCTTTACTGCCTGCTGCACCTGCATGCCTACCTTCAATGACTGGTGTACCATGACACCCAGGTCTCGCTGCATCTCCCCCTTTCCCAATTGGCCACCATTTCAACTTGACGGTTTTACGGGAGTGACGCTCGCAGTCGGCGTAAAAATCGCAAAGTGGGACAAGCCCCGTACTGTTATCCAAATGTGCCGCTATTTCATCTTTTATAATTGACTCCAGCAACTTCCCCACCACCGATGTCAGGCTAACTGGTCTATAATTTCGTTTTCTCTCTCCCGTCTTCCTTAAAAAGTGGGATAACATAAGCTGCCCTCCTATCCACTGGAACTGATCCTGAATCTATAGAACATTGGAAAATTATCACCAATTCATCCACAATTTCTTGAGCCACTTCCTTAAGTACTCAGGGATGCAGACCATCAGGGCCTGGGGATATATCAGCCTTAAGTCCCATCAGTCTACCCAACACCATTTCCTGCCATGTGGATTTCCTTCAGTTCCTCCTTCATCCCAGATCCTCTGGCCACTAGTACATCAGGGAGATTATTTGTTTCTTCCTTAGTGAAGACGGATCCAAAATACCTGTTCAACACATTTGCCATTTCCTTGTTCCACATAATAAATTCACCCTTCAAGGGACCTAGTTAATAGTTGGTCTTAACTATTTTTTTCCTGTTCACATACCTAAAGAAGCTTTTACTATCCTCCTTTATATTCTTGGCTAGCTTACCTTCGTACCCCACCCCCCCCCCCCCCCCACCCCTTCCCCCCTCCTCCTACCCCCCCTCCCCACCCCCACCCACACACCCCTCTCTCCCTTCTCCCCCCTCCTACATCCTCCCTCCCCCCACACACACCCCCCCCAGCTTACCTACGTAACCCCACACCCACCCCCCACATTCTCCTTCCCCCCGCACCCCTTCCCCACAGACATCCCCCGCCCCCCCGCCCCCATATCCCTCCTCTCGCCTCCCACATCCTCCCTCTCCATGCACCCCCTCCCCAACACACACTGTCCGCCCACACACTCCACCCCCCTACCCACACACACCCTCTCTGGCTCCACAACGCTCGCTGCCACCCCTCCCTCCCTTCCCCCACACACACCCCCCACCTCCACACACAACCCGCCAACACACGAACTCTGCACTTACAAACTGAGACTTGAAAAATGACACAAAACCTGGCCTTTCTGTCTACCATCTATCTATCTATCTATTTATTATATAAAACTCTCGTGCCATCCGACCGGCTGCCGTCCGACTGCCTTTTAATTCGTTCCATCGTGTGATGTCACAAATCACAATGCTCAATGCTCGCAGATGTCCAATCGGAATGGATCCATTTACATGTACGGCTGCCGGCTGCATTTCTTCCTTTGATTCCTTGCCACGCCGAATCCAGACGCACAATCGCCGAGATCTTTTCCATTTCGGTAGATTTCACTTTTCATTCCAACTATCCACTCCTCATTAGATTTCGTTATGTTTATGTCCACATTTTGCATTAAATCCTTCTCCCCCCCACCCCCCCAACTCACTCATTTTGTCGCCTCCTGCTGGCCAGCGACCATAATGGCTGCTGGCGCCCGCATCTCGCCTCAAAGACGCCATTTAAAACCAGCCGCACTGCTGATTCCTGAGCCGCTTGAGTTGGAGGACCACGTCTCCCGTGGGGGCTATGGGTAGAGAACGGCTGCGTTGGGGGAGCAGACCCAACGTGTCTGCTCTTGGTCTAGTCTCAATCTAATACTGTTATACACTTGTACCGGATCCGAGATGCTTATTTAAGATTTGTCATAGTGATTATGAATGGTGATACATGTATTAAACTGTATACAGAAATGAATTTCAAATTAGCTCGGTAAATATGACTAATAAAGAACCATTGGACATTTATAAGCACAGTTCTTACCTTGGTCTTGACTTTCAGCGTTGCTAGAATGAAGAGGTTCCTGTCGGTTCTAGTGTGAAGATACTCTCCTTCTGTGTCAGTCGTGAAGGTAAAGGACAGAGGGCAGATAGGAAGATGCCGAACAGCATGGGGGCTGGGACACAACCTTGCTTCAATAGACAATAGGTGCAGGAGTAGGTGCCATTCGGCCCTTCGGGCCAGCACCGCCATTCAATGTGATCATGGCTGATCATCTACAATCAGTACCCCGTACCTGCCTTCTCCCCCTTGAGTCCCTTGAAAGCATCCAGAGAACCATCTCCGCACCCTCTGAGGCAGAGAATTCCACAGACTCACAACTCTGTGTGTGAAAAAGTGTTTCCCCATCTCTGTTCTAAATGGCCGACCCATTATTCTTAAACTGTGGCCCCCTGGTTCTGGACTCCCCCAACATCGGGAACATGTTTCCCGTCTCTAGTGCCAAACCCTTAATAATCTTACATGTTTCAATAAGATATCCTCTCATCTTTCTAAATTCTAGAGTATACAAGCTCACTTTTTTTTAGTTGAAAAAGGCACAACACAGTTGCAAAAGGCAGTTAAAAAGGCACAGTTGCAAAAGGCAGACAGTTGCAAAAGGCAGACAGTTGCAAAAGGCAGACAGTTGCAAAAGGCAGGCAGTTGCAAAAGGCAGGCAGTTGCAAAAGGCAGGCAGTTGCAAAAGGCAGGCAGTTGCAAAAGGCAGGCAGTTGCAAAAGGCACAGTTGCAAAAGGCACAGTTACAAAAGGCAGACAGTTGCAAAAGGCACAGTTGCCTCTGTGTGAAAAAGTGTTTCCCCATCTCCGTTCTAAATGGCTCACCCCTTATTCTTAAAACTGTGACCCCTGTTTCTGGACTCCCCCAACATTAGGAACACGTTTCCCGTCTCCAGAGTGTCCAAACACTTAATAATCTTATATGTTTCAATAAGATCCCCTCTCATCTTTCTAAATTCTAGAGTATACAAGCCCAGCCGCTCCATTCTCTCAGCATATGACAGTCCCACCATCCCGGGAATTAACTTTGTAAACCTACACTGCACTCCCTCAAATAGCAAGAATGTCCTTCCTCAAATTTGGAAACCAAAACTGCACACCACATCAGGTGTGGTCTCACTAGGGCCCTGTGTAACTGCAGAAGGACCTCTTTGCTCCTATACACATCTCCTCTTGTTATGAAGGCCAACCTGCCATTCACTTTCTTCACTGCCTGGTGTACCTGCATGCTTACTTTCATTGACTGATGAACAAGGACACCCGAGATCCCGTTGTACTTCCCCTTTTCCCAACTTGTCACCCCATTAGTCACTGCCTGCCATTCTGAAAGGGACCCGTTAATCCCTACTTTTTGTTTCCTGTCTGCCAACCAAATTTCTATCCCTGTCAGCACTCTACCCCCAATACCGATGTGCCCAAATTTTGCCCACTAATCTCCTATGTGGGACCTTATCAAATGCTTTCTGAAAGTCCATGTACACTACATCCTTCAAGCCTCTATTCTAGTCTCCATTCACCAGGTCAGTTAAGGACGACAGCAGATAGCAGAGGTTGATGATCACTATGGACTGGAATAACACATGGTTGAAGATCCCAATGGCCAATCTTGCTCCACGTTCTGTGTGACCGTCCACACCTGGTGCTGGAGAAGCTGTTGAGGAACAACTTGATGGAACTTCTTGTGGCCCCAGATCTCGTCCGGATCGTGTTGAGTCAGAGCCAGACGAGTTTGCCAAATTTCTTAAACTCCGTGGATTCTCCCCTGGGAAATGTTGACGATGAAATCCCAAATACAGATGAGAGCGCGGGCAGGGTGGTTAGTGGATCTTAAAATGGCCTTTGTTGGACGGAGTGAGAAATTACGGTGCGGTCCCCAGATGTGGCTTCAAATCCGATGGTTTTACATGAACGGCGCTGGAGTTCCTGATGTTAATTTTTATCTGTTTTAGTTTAGTTTATTTTACTTTACATTAGTTTAATCTGGTTTACTTTAGTTTAGTTTGATTTATATTGTCATGTGTACTGAGGTACAGTGAAAGGCTTTTGTTGTGTGTTATCCAATCCCTCTTGGGGTTGCACGGGAGAATCCACAATGTTTAAGAAATTTGTCAAACTCATCCGGCTCCGACTCATCATCTGCCCCAGTGGCATTTTCCTGCGTCTTTGGAGGGAAAGTTCCTCACAAACAGCTGGCCATTACATCAGTCAGCAGATGTTTCATGTTTTACCCTTCACACCATCTGGAGGAGATCCAGGGTGACAAGTCCCACCAAGTTGTTCCTCAACAGCTTCTCCAGCGCCAGGTGTGGAAGGTCACAGAGAACTTGGAGCAAGATTGGCCTTTGGGATCTTCAACTATGTGTCATTCCATCCATGGTGACCATCAAACTATGGCACCTGCTGTCTCAGAAACTGACCTGTTAAATGGAGACTAGAATGGAGGGTCACGATCCAAAACGGCGTCTGTCTATTCCCTCCACAGATGCTGCCTGACCCGCTGAGTTCCTCCAGCTATTTTTCTTCTTATCGAGGAGATTGAAGCTCACCGATCTCCGACAAGATCTCGGTCTGGAAGCACATCTCGGTCGCGGTCTCCCTCCCACGGCATCGTCTTCAAGGCTTCTCGCAGAGTGGTCCAGGGGCGCTGGATCTACTCGGACCCAACCTGACCTGTAGATGTTTGCGCGGAGCTGGACTTGCGGGGACTTAGCGCCGGTGAGTTTTGTGTAACCGCGAACACCATCAATGGAGCAAAATGACACAAGAAAGAGACTCCCCGCCCTCACCCCCTTCATACTCACCCCTCGCTCCTCTGGACAGGGCGGGTGGGAAGGAAGGAGTGACCCCTGAGGGGATAGTTTTATTAAATTGGGGGAGAGGGGCGAAGTCTTTGGTCTTGACCCTTGGTCGTGTCCGGAACGCAGACCCGGTCCGGCCGGTGAAGCCTCGATGACCAGTGGATGACCAGGGCGATGGATTGTGTCTTAAAGGATCCCTGGCGGGAGCGCGTCGCTGTCCACTCGTCGAGGTTCTTCTCCGGCCATCGCCCACGGACACTGCGGACGTCGCCTGGACAGCGCCGCCTTTTATAGACACCGCCACGTCCCGCCCCCCTCGCTGACCATTGGTCCGCGCTCCAGCCACGGCGTTCGGCCATGGGGTGGACAGACCATCCGATTGGCGGAGACCGCTGTCCGTCAAACCCGACAAATTCAGCGCCAAATTTCAGCGCGTGAAGGACAGCTCGAGCCAAGCGATTGTCCGCTCGCTCCGGCCACGAGCCCCGCGTGACCCCACCCCCCACCCCCACACCCACACACACACACTGGCGCCAAGCCGGACACTGAGGGGAATGAGGGAGATGAGGGACACTTGAGGAATATTTTAATGACCATTGGTCACTGAGGGTCAGTTTGTCACTGAGGGACTTCCACACTGAGGGTCATTGAGGGATCACCGGGCACTGACCGATGTTGAAGGACACTTGAGCGGATGAGGGACATTGAGGGGATGAGGGACATTGAGGGGATGAGGGGACATTGAGTGGATGAGGGACATTGAGGGCATGAGGGACATTGAGGGACATTGAGGGGATGAGGGGACATTGAGGGGATGAGGGACATTGAGGGTATGAAGTACATTGAGGTGAGGAGGGGCATTGAGGGTAGGAGGGACGTTGGGGGGATGAGGGGCAGTGTGGGGGACATTGAGGGGATGAGGGACATTGTGAGTATGAGGGGACATTGAGGGGATGAGGGACGTTGAGGGGATGAGGGACATTGAGGGGATGAGGGACATTGGGGGGATGAGAGGGAGTGAGGGACATTGAGGGAATGAGGGACATTGAGGGGCATGAGGTACATTGAGGGACCATTGAGGGGATGAGGGACATTGAGGGGCATTAGGGGATGAGGGACCATTGAGGAGATGAGGGACATTGAGGGGATGAGGGACATTGAGGGGATGAGGGGACATTGAGGGGACATTGAGGGGATGAGGGACATTGAGGGGATGAGGGGCATTGAGGAGATGAGGGACATTGAGGGGATGAGGGGACATTGAGGGGAGATTGAGGGACATGAGGGACATTGAGGGGATGAGGGACATTGAGGGGATGAGGGGACATTGAGGGGGATGAGGGGCCATTGAGGGGATGAGGGATTGAGGGACATTGAGGGGCATTGAGGGGATGAGGGACCATTGAGGGGATGAGGGACCATTGAGGGGATGAGGGACCATTGAGGGGATGAGGGACCGCTGCTTATTGAGGGTCTGGTGGATGCTGAGGGAATGTGGACACTGAGGGAATGAGGGGCATCGAGGAACTGCGGGACAGATGATGCTGAGGGATTTAGGGACGTTGAGGGGGTGAGGGGCCAACTCCCGAGGGTGACCCCTCGCACAAGGGAAGGTCCACTCTCCCAGGGGGCAACATGAGTTCAGGGGAAAAGGGAGATGTTGGTACTACTGCGTATAACACTAGCAATATTGGTTTGTCCCCAAAGAACCGCAGATGCCAGTTTACAAAACAAGACACAAAGTACTGGAGTAACACAACCGGTCAATCTACAACAAAAGTGCAGAGTGAGAAGGGGTTGTAGCTCCGTCTGATGGTGCAGATTTCTGTACCTTTCGCCTCACAGCAGCAGCAGGGAGAAGAAGGAATGACCAGTCTGTTTGTTAAATTTGGTATGAAGGCCAACATGTCATTCACTTTCTTCACCTACTGTACCTGCATGCTTACTTTCATTGACTGTTGAACAAGGACACCCAGATCTTGTTGTACTTCCCCTTTCCTAACTTGACACCATTCAGATAATAATCTGCCTTCCTGTTCTTGCCACCAAAGTGGATAACCTCACATTTATCCACATTAAACTGCACCTGCCCACTCACCCAACCTGTCCAAGTCACCCTGCATTCTCATTGCATTGAGGATGCAGAGTGACTTGGGCTTTCCAGTAAATACAAGCAAGGAGGGGCGCTGTTCTGGCAGCAGCCATGTCAGCAGTGCGTCAGTTTTTTCAACTTTTTTTAATTTTTTAGTATGTTTTTAAAGTGTGTATTTAATGTTTTTTTGTGTGTCTTGTGTGGGGGGTGGTGTGGGGGGGTGAGGGGGAAACCGCTTCGGTCGCCTCCTACCATGGAGAGTGTGGACTCTCGGCGTGGAGCGGGTGAGCCCTCGCTGGGGCTCGCTGGAGGGGAGCGCTCTGTTTCGCTGGCCTGGGGCAGCCGGCAGCCTGAAGTCGCAGCCTGAAGCCGCGGTCTGCAGAGCTCCAGCTGGTGCGGCGTCTACAGCCCGGGATCCCTCGTGGGGGACCCGGGGGAGGAAGAAGCCATCACTGCCGGCCCGCGGCCAACTTCTACCGCGGGGCCGGCATGGACTTACCATCACCCCTGGACGGGTGCTTCGACCGCTGGCCCTGCAGTCTACGGTGCTTCTGGCTGCGGCGGGGACTTTAAATCTTGACCGCCGGCCTGTGGCCTACAACAATCTAAAGCCGCGGTCTCCGGTGAGGAAGAGCCGATCCTGGACTGACTCTGGACTCTGGTCCTGTCCACGGGGGGGAAATGGAGGAGGACTGGCCAAGTTTTTGTGCCTTCCACCACAGTGATGAATGCTGTGGTGGATGTTTGTGTTACATTTTGTGTGTTCTTTATTATTGTATCGCTGCTGACAACCCAATCTTTGCCGGGTCACTGCTCGTGCGGTCGACCGGTTGGTGCAGAGAGTAGCTTTGAATGTTTGTCTCTTCGTTGATTGTGTCTTTTTTTTTTTAGAAGCTACTGTAATGCGCCCTTTTAAATTGCCTCTCGGGGATGAATAAAGTGCTTGATTGATTGATTGATTGATTGATTGATTGATTGATTGATTGATTGATATGTCAGCCCCGCCATCCCAGTAATTAACCTGTTGAACCTACGCTGCACTCCCTCAATAGCAAGAATGTCCTACCTCAAATTCGGAGACCAAAACTGCGCACAATATCCTTCCTTTCATACAGGTGCTGTATTTATCAACCAAGTTAGCTGTACAGATTACAAATACTAGAGGACATAGCTTTCAGGTGAGAGGGGGCAAAGTTTAAACGAGATGTGCGGGGCAACTTTTTTTACACAGAGAGTGGTGGTGGTGGAGGCAGATACAATAGTGGTGCTTAAGAAGCTTTTAGACGGCCACATGGATATGCAGGGAATTGAGGGATATGGGTTGTGCTCAGGTAGATAAGAATTGGTCTTGGCATTATGTTCGACACATTATGGGTGTTGGCGGTGGGTGTTGGTGGTGGTGTGGGCAGTGGATGTGGGCGTTAGTGATGAGCCAGCCCCATCCCTACTTCACCCATCATGTGCCATCACCACACCCGTCCTTAAAGCAAGAATGTAAGAATGTAAGGGTCTGAAGAAGGGTTTCGGCCCGAAGAGTCGCCTATTTCCTTCGTTCCATAGATGCTGCTGCACCCGCTGAGTTTCTCCAGCATTTTTGTGTACCTTCGATCTTCCAGCATCTGCAGTTCCTTCTTGAACACATGTAAGAAATTGTGTATCTCTTTGGGCCAGGATCAAACTTTTCAGAGAAGTGGAAGTTGCAAGATGGTGCTGGAACCTGGCAGCTCTCTGTGTGCTGCTCCAGAAGAGGATCCATTGTACTCATGTGTGGTATTATTTGAATGGACCAAGAACTTGCCCTCTCATCTCATAGTTGATGCAACATAATCCTCCCACTGTTAAAATAAATCACGTGCAGGTATCCCCCGCACCTGAGAACTGGAGTGTAAGCCAGATCTACTTACAAGTCAATTTTACTTCCTCTTTCTTGGGCTGCCAAAGAAAGGGGAAGTAAAATTAGCAATTGCATTTGGAAATGAGATATAAAACCCAGCCTGGTCAAAAGGGCGACAATGGTGCAGCAGGTAGAGCTGCTGTCTCACAATGCTGGAGATCCAGATTCAATCCTGACCTCAGTCGCTGTCTGTGCGGAGTTTGCACGTCCACCCTGTGACCGTGTGGATGTTCTGGTTTCCTCCCACATCCCAAAGGCACGCGGATCAGTGGATTAATTGGCCACTGTGGGATGGGTGGTCGGCACAGACTTGGGGGGCTGAAGGGCCTGTTGCTGTGCCGAATTACTCTAACTGTGCCTGCATCTCTTGATATCCAACCTGTTCCTCTGCCTGTTTTAATTACCTACACTGTGAATCTCATAAACATCCAAAATGTATTCTATAATTAATAATGGTTATAGAACAATATTATCTGTTCATGCTAATTCTATAAATGAAGTGAGCAACAGAAAGATAAGTAAATGCCCACATTTGTTGAATAATCAATTTCAAAAGAGTCTGTGCATTGATTTCCAGCACACCAGTAATCACCAGTTTATTAAATATTACATTATCTGAGATGCCTCAGTATTAATGAGGGTTAAAATGCAAGCACCATCTGGAACATGTTCATCAGGGTCTGAAACTAAACCAAGCAGTATGTAATTTGTCAAACAGATGAGCAACCTACTGTGCATTGATGTCCTGGTGGGACGTCCTCTTCCCGCCCTTTCCGCCCTCCCTTACACGCACGCGCAGCCCCCCCCGGTGCCGGGTCCGTGACTGGCGCATGCGCCGTTGTTGTGGCTGTCGACCTAAAGCGCATGTGCGGTGCGAGCCCGCGGAAATTTAAACCGATTTCAGAGAGAAAATTGGGAGAAAATAATATAGAAAACTATCCCTGCGGCCGGGCTAGAAACAGTAGTCGGGTCGGCGCTCGGTAGGTACTGAGGGAACGGGAGTCTGCCTGCTGGCGGGGAGGCCACGGGCGGTCGGAGCCTGTGCGTTAGGCCGCAGGACGGTCGGTTGCCTTCCGTGGCCGGAGCCTTCGGCCCCTCTGGCCGGGTCCTGCGGCCCCCTCGGTCCCCACCCCCCCAGGGTCCACCACCCCCACCCCCCCACGCCCCGAGCCCCGAGCCCCCCCCACCCCCCGACCCCCTCCCCCTCCCCACGCCCCGACCCCCCCCCCCCCCCACCCCCCCACCCCCCCCACGCCCCCACACCCCCGACCCCCTCACGCCCCGACCCTCCCCCCCCCACCCCCTCACGCCCCCACGACCCCTCACCCCCTTCACGCCCCGCCCCGACCCCCCACTGCTCAGCCCCGACCCCCCGACCCCCTCCACGCCCCGACCCCCCCACTGCTCCGATTATCCTGAAACACGGACTCTAACGCCGCCATTTGACTGGGAACATTAAACTGGGAAAACTAAATAAATGCGGGTATGAAGGAACTGTAGATGCTGGTTTACACTGAAGATAAACACACAAATGTGTATCTCAGAGGGACAGGGAGCATCTGTGGATAATTCATTCCACCCTAAACCCTGGACGTAGTTACTTTATCACCATTTTGGCAGAACTGGGCATCCGTAAGTTTCTTTCTCCTGGTTAGCCTAAACGTACTGTTTCAGAGGTTTTTTTAAGAATCGTAAAGTGCCCCAAAGCGATTCACCAGAGAGTTGTCAACATAATATATGACACTGAGCCACATTCTGATACGGGCTTTGCATAATTTTAATTTGAGGTTTTTTTTGAAGGTTTTTCTCAAATAGAGAATTTGGATTGCAGCCTGCAGAAAGGCAGCTATTGAAATTAAATTATTCATAATATCCTGAAAAATATCCATGGATCTGACCTCCACAGCCTTCTTTGGCAAAGTATTCCACAGATTCAGTGCCCTCTGACTAAAGACATTCCCCCTCATCTTTTTCCTAAATGAATACCCTTTCATTCTGAGGCTATTAGCCCTAGTCCTAGACTCTCCCACTGGTGGAAAGATCCTCTCCACATCCACTCTATCCAAGCTTTTCACTATTCGGTAAATTGCAATGAGGTGCCCCCCCATCCCCCGCCCTTCTAAACGCCAGCAAGTACATGCCCGGTGCCGTCAAATTGTTAACCCACTCATTCCTGAGATCTTCTGAGATTTCAAAATTTTAAAAATGTGATTAAGAATTAAGCTTAATTTCTAAAAAAAAATTAGGCACATTGTTGATCAACTTGGTTGTGCAATATTGGCAGTAATGTTTATGAACTTTAACCTATCATAAAGAATCTAATTTGTGTTTTCCTAATTTGTGTTTTCCATCGTGAGTACTGAACAATCTGCTCTCTACCAATGTGTTATTTCATAAGATCTATTTTCCACTTCATCCCTCTCTTGTGTGCTGTCTGCAGCTGAACCAGATTGTTTGTAATCTCCTTGAGCTTGGTATTTGATTCTATATCCTACTAATTGCTATAACTTCAATGCGTCCACCTCATCTCCACCTAAGCTTGACGCATCTGTTACTCTCTTCTCGGGCATTCTGACCTCTGAATGACTATTCCAGCGATCTCCTGGGCATCCCACTGGCTCGGTAAACCTTGTGAAACTAGAAAGCATGAGCTCATAAGCACATACTCATAAATGCCATCCAAAATCTCTTATGCTCATTTCCTAAATCATACACCCCCAATTCACTTGTTAATGATTGAACCTAAAATGTTTCCAGTTTAAAATTCTCATCACTCCTTTTAAATTCCTCCATTACCTCATTCCCTCTCTCAGTAATTTCCTTCAGCTTTGCAACCCAATTATCTACTCCAATTTTGGCATTTTGCATATCCCTGATATTTATTACCTCATCATTGTCTCCTTTCCCCAAAGTCTTAGCTTCTGAAATTCCTTCTGAAACCTCGGCAACGCACCTCATTTTAGGACGCTCATCTTGGGTCTAATCAAGCTGCTTGCTTAGAAACATGCATATGTAAGAAGCATGTGGCCTTGTCTTGTAAAAATCCTAGGGATGCTTAACTATGGTATTGCTGTTTTATAAATGCACAATGGACAATAGGTGCAGGAGTAGGCCATTCGGCCCTTCGAGCCAGCACCGCCATTCAATGTGATCATGGCTGATCATCCCCAATCCGTACCTCATTCCTGCCTTCTCCCCATATCCCCTGACTCTGCTATTTTTAAGAGCCCTATCTAGCTCTCTCTTGAAAGCATCTAGAGAACCTGCCTCTACCACCCTCTGAGGCAGAGAATTCCACAGACTCACCACTCTGTGAGAAAAAGTGTTTCCTCGTCTCCGTTCTAAATGGCTTACCCCTTATTCTTAAACTGTGGCCCCTGGTTCTGGACTCCCCCAAATTTTGTATAAGAATTATTTATTCTTTTTGACAAATTGTGCATTCTGCAGACAGAGGTAAAAGAGGTGGATGGGTTGCTTTACAAATCAACGAGACTGTCACGGCGGTACTCAGAGGTCATATCAGAGGGTTTGTCCACCGAGGCAATTTGGGTTGAGCTAAAAAATAATAAAGTTGCCATCGCTGTAATGGGATTATACTATAGACGTGCGAGATCGGGGAACATATATGCTCCCCGATTATGGATAGATGTAAAGGAAGAGAGTTTTAGTGGCTGACTATAACTTCCTCAATATTGACTGGGACTAGCTCAATGCAAAAGGCTTAAATGGGGCAGATGCTGACTGACCCTAAGCAGATCAAATCCAGTCCAGTACATTTATTGTCTAAAATATATTCCAGTTTCTTATTTGATTATATTTGCTTCAGCTGCAGGAACAAGAGGAAACGGGTCCAGAAGAGACATAACCTGTGAATGTGAATCATGCCACAGGAGGAAGAAGGCAATGTGACTGTAGTTGTCCGGATCAGACCTCAGAATCATCGAGAATTGGAAACCGAAAGCCATGCTGTTACACAAATGGTGGATGAAAATGTCCTGGTCTTTGATCCAAAGGAAGAAATTAATGACATGTTTTCAGGAGCTAAGTTCAGAGATAGGGGCATAACATGTCGGAAAAGGAAAGACCTGAAATTCGTGTTTGACAGAGTTTTTAATGAAAACTCTACCCAACAAGAAGTGTTTGAGTTCACAACTAAACAAATTTTGGAAGGAGTTTTGAATGGATACAATTGCTCGGGTAAGTGTTAAAGCTGCAGGTATTGGTTGAAAGCAGTACCCGGACGTGGCGTCGAAGGACGAGAAGTCGAAGCCATATAGCTGAATGGAAACAAAGCCGAAATGCCAAATAACCAAAAGCATATGAAGCCGAAACAGCAACAAACCGAAAGGACAAATCACGGACATGACGTCAGCGGGGGGGGGGCGGGACTTGTCAGCGATTGTTCCAGACCCCCGCGTCCATCACATCACTGGCCAGTGGAGACGGGAGGGTGGGGGTCATTTTCCCACACGAGCCATTATTTGACTTTTCGGCAGAGCTGCATTCGGTTAGCTGGCTTGTAGGCGACGCAGCCTTTCAGTTAGGTGACGTTTTGGCAGAGCGGCCATTCGGTGAGTTTGCTTTTAGCCGACGCAACTTTTCGGCGTCCCGCCATTTCGGTTCGTTGGCGTTTCGACTTTGTTTCCATTTGGCTATTTGACTTCGACTTCTTTGCTTCGGTTTCTCGTCCTTTGACGCCACGTCAGCACACGGTTGAAAGCATTGAACCAATGTAGTTCCAATGTTGCAATAAAGCTGTATTTGTACTGAGTGAAGTTAGCCAGCTGAAGCCAATTTATACAACTACAGATACTTTTTTGATGTGAACAATTTGTGACGGTGTTTCTGCAATGTATATATTTCTTACTGCACTCTAAGCATCTTTATTATTTGACAACATCATGTGTTGTAAGAGAGGCCAAATGTGATCTTTTTTTCATTTCAATTCCAAGGATAATGGTCTCTTCTACACAACTTATATAGTATAATGCTCCATGGTCTAGAATAAGTTAAAGAAGATAGACACAAAAAGCTGGAGTAACTCAACGGGGCAGGCAACATCTCCAGAGATGCTACCTGTCCCACTGAGTTACTCCATCTTTTTGTGTCTATCTTCGGTTTAAACCGGCATCTGCAGTTCCTTCCTACATACCAGAATAAGTTAAATTCTTTGTGGTTATTTACAGAAGTCTTGCAATTGACCTGTTAGTGTGTCTGGGCCATTTCCCTCGGGGTTGGAAAATCTTTGGAAATCAGACTAAAATACTGAGGCACTAAGTGAATACAGCTGAGTAAACCATTGCCATATTGAGTGGTGCTTAGATTGCTTCATGCACTACCTGAATAATAGTATAACCACTGGTACTTTTATTAATGACACTTAAGGAACACCTATTATCGTCTTCACCTGCTGCATTTCACCCTAACTACACAGTGTGTCATCCACCTTACTTATGCCCCTCACAATTATATATATACCACGACAAGGTCCCCCCTCGGCCTCCTGCGTTTCTTGAGAATAAGTATTGATGAGAAATATTCATTTAACATCTCGCCCATCTGCTCTGTCTCCACACATGACGACAATGTCGATCCTATTCTCCTCCCAGTTATCCTTTTGCTCTTAATATACTTGTACAATCTCTTGGGATTCCCCTTTTCCTCTATCATCACCCAGAGATCCTCACCCTGCCAGCCTTGCCCTTCACTTTAACATGTTGTAATTGAATTCTCCCTATTTTACTTTAAATAAAATCCTGCTTGCACGAAGTCCTTTCATCTTCAAACATGTTTTCCCAATCAACCCTTTCCAGCATTGTTTTTGTCCTAGATTCCAGCATCTGTAGTCTCATTTCTCATATGATATGTTTTTGCATTTTGAATGGAGTTTCTGTCTCTTGGATTTTAAATTGGTATCCTCTCTGCCTTCCATCACTTGTCTACCATCCCCCTTCTCAATCTCTCCCTCCATTACCCTTTCCCTCTTGGATCCATTTCATTCTGATGTGGACAAGCTTTTCCCTTTGAGAATAGGGAAGATTCAAACAAGGGGACATGACTTCAGAATGAAGGGACATAAGTTTAGGGGTAACATGAGGGGGAACTTCTTTACTCAGAGAGTGGTAGCGGTGTGGAATGAGCTTCCAGTCGAAGTGGTGGAGGCAGGTTCGTTGGTATCATTTAAAAATAAATTGGATAGGCATATGGATGAGAAGGGAATGGAGGGTTATGGTATGAGTGCAGGCAGGTGGGACTAAGGGAAAATAATTGTTCGGCACGGACTTGTAGGGCCGAGATGGCCTGTTTCCGTGCTGTAATTGTTATATGGTTATTGTGCTTTGCCAGTTTCTCTTGTTTCTGCCCTCTATCTCTATCTCTCTGATTACTCCGAAATTGGCATTTGGAGGTGGATACATTCATTCAGCTGATGCGGGAAATTGTTGTTACTGAACTTGTATCCTATGTGGCTATTTTAATTTTTATCGTCATCTTCTCTAATCTCCTAAACAGCGACTTAAAGCCATGGCCCAACCTCTATTTCCTGTCGTTCCTCAATATGCCATATATCAATGGGAATCAGCATCGTCTTGGCGGGCTTGTTAAACAAAGATTTGTCATTTACTCCTCTCATTTGAGAAACTGCCCTTTTTAAGTCAATTAAATAGTAAAAATGCCTTGTGTTATGTATCAAAAATGTGAGGATAACATGGAGGCCTTATGAAAATGTCAGGTACATTAGTCTTTAAAACTTAAACTCAGTTAGGTTAAAGTTGTTTCAGTTTAGTGATGAATTTTGTAATACAGTCTGTCAATGATCAGCAATATAAATATGTTTGCAATTAATCCTGGAATTTTGGACTGCAATCAAATGTTAACCCTTTCCACAGTCCTGCTTTATATTTACAGGCCTGAGGCAACATTATAATGGGAAAGATTACTGTCTGAAAGTAGTTTAAGCAGATAGCATGTCACTAGTGACATAAGTATTTTTGTGCTCCTGTGTTTTGATAGCTTCAGTCAAAGTAGCACAAAGTTTATTCCTTATTAATTCTAACTTTCCACCAGAGGGATACAATTTTAACCAAATTTTGTAGACCAGCTATCCATTACTCACAATAAGCATAAATGTGGTGAAAGCTCAGAATGAAACAGATTTACAAGCCACAAATATCACTGGTGCAATTCTTCTCCATTGCTTGATGAATACTTCTCCAAAGTAGAATCTATAAGGGCTGTTTCACTTGAGCAGATTGAAATGTGATGGAGTTCATTAATCTAAAGTAACCTGCAAGTTCATTGAGTGCAGCTTCAGGGAAAGCAGGTACAATTTGCACAGTGTATGCTTTTGCTGACCATACAATATTATCTTTGTTGAGTGTGCCTCTTATCATTTTCTATTGTATGACTGTATAGTGTTGCTCATTTGAACAGAGTATCATGTTGGATGAAGCCTTCTTCTGACCTTTAATGAATATTCAACTGAGACAGACAAGAGTAACTTCGAAAGAAACTCAGATTAGGCATGAATTTCTTCAGCTGTGCCTCAGCCAGTAGCTTTCTGGGTCTTCAGAAGATTCAAGCTTCATTCCAGAGCATAATTAAATGTCTACTTCAGTGGTGCACAAATATTTTTGAGAGGGCCAGATTTATGATTCAAACTACATCCAAGAGTCATTCAGGCAGGTTCTCTGAAGAGAATGAAAATTTAATGTCAATAACTTTTTCACAGAGGCATTTTTTAAGCATTTTCCAATTTTATTTCAGACTTTCAAGATTCTGCCTTTGGATTACTAAATTTTTTTCACCATGTTTACAGATACAGATGCTGCAATTCTTGTTGCTGAAATTAGCCTAACTAAAAAATAATTGCTGAAATATCTAGCAGATCTAATCAACATCAGTAGAATAACAAACAAGTTATCTTTTGGGGCCCATGATCTTGCATTAGATTTGGCGACAGAATGTAATTGGGACAACCAAACATGTCAAATTCATTTTGAAATTAATTTTTGATGGTGAAAATATTTCTATTTCCACAAATACATTTGTAAACTAAAGAGGACCGACACTGGCGACAGCATGTTCTGAAAACCTATGCTTGTTTCTATCTACATGCAACGGCCGTAATATCTTACATGAGAGTTTCAAGTATATCTTTCATTTTTCAGTCTTTGCCTATGGTGCAACAGGATCTGGCAAGACCCACACGATGTTGGGCAGCGTGGATCAGCCTGGAGTGATGTACCTCACCATGCAGCAGCTCTACGAGAGAATCGAACAAATGAAAGATGAGAAAATTTGTGAAGTTGCTGTCTCGTATTTGGAGGCAAGTTAGAAACAAAATTTGAACTGTTCGTTTTAAATATAGTAATGTAGTATTTTTCAATCTTTAATATTTTATATTATTTCAATTTTATTATTTAAATTACAAGCACACCAACTAGTTTCTGTTCAGTTGTTAGCAGAACGAAGATACAAATTCAGCGGGGAGATTTTTTGCCTTTGCTGGATACCAGTGTAGCACAAATGCTATGGGATTGGGACTTGGCTGGATTTCTGTATCCAGATTGGAATGCCGAGCCTCTGCCCAGTTCTATGGGTGAAAGCAGGTAGACCTCTGGAGCTCTGCTGTCATTCCAGTAGAAGATTAGATTGTGTCATCGGCCTATCCCTTCTACACCATTATCATCTGAATATGATGAAATGTGATTCCTTCACGCTTAATCCATGGTAACATTCAAACTGAGGCATCAACAATTCCAGCACACTCATTCTTGCTGTTGACTGTGATGCCAACTATTACCAAACATTTAAGCACAATGGAATTAAAAGATCATTTTCATTTGGGATTTTTTTTTTTAAAGGTAATTATCTGGAAATACTGAGCAGCAGTTATTGGATTTCCGAATAAATGACTGCAAATTACTCCAAGTATCCACAAGTATTTACAATCCCGTCTACAAAAGGAGCAAAATACTCTGATAACTGTTTTAGATTAATGTAACCATAGGAAGTTGAGTTGTTGTGAGACCCCTGTGTGAGTGTAATGTGCTGTGATGCCTCCAGCTGCCCAGCACAAAAAGCCAGTGACAGAAATGTTCTTGCAAGAAAACGTGCATCTTGACAAACTTGCAAAGAAAGTGTAAAGCAAAAAAAAAACTATAAATCTGATATAAAACTGAAAATGCTGAAATTACTCTGGTTTGGCAGAGTCTGTGGAAAGTGAAACAGGGTTAATGATTCGAGTCACTGACTTTATATCAGGAAAATAAAGAATTGAAACAAATTTAAGTTGTGGAGAAAAGGGGGGGTTTGGAGAAAAGAAAGGGCATATCTGTATTGGGGTGGACAGAGGTGAATGATACATAGTGATGATATTTGCTGAGGAAAGTTAATGAAACCATGTTAATCACATGAAATGGAAATGGAAGATGAACAGAAATAGAAAGAAGACAGGGATGAGAAAAACCATGTGCTGCTGGAATTGTAAGCAGCACTGCAAGTACTAAAATTCTGGAAAGAAAAAGAGTTAATATTACACGATAATGACCATTCGGATGAGACGGTATTCCAGTGTATGTTGATGTCAGTGTCTAACAGTAGAAAAGCTAGAATGGAAGTGGGACACAGAATTAAAGAGTCAGACAACTGAATAATCTGAATCACTCGCAGTCTGAATTAAGGTGTTCCATCTATTGGCTTTCTACAATCTACCAAATGCAATGCCCGAAGTGGAAACAGTACAAGCAAATAACTGCTTCACCCAATGGATATAAAAATGTTTGTGAATACAAAAATAAACAAAATAACCCTAACCGTTTTGACTTAACACTAGGGAGTATTATTGGGTAAGTATGTGCTAAAAAAAAAAAAATTAATATAACAAATAAGGTTTTATTTTTAAATGTTTATTTTGAATGTTTCCACATAGTGATCACTGCTCCTGTGCATTGCAGTGTATACTTTAGCATCTGCTCAGGGCCTTGGCCAGGCTGTTACCCTTGCCTCCTTAACATGAAATATTATCACAGTAATTTCTGGTTCTTTTTAAGCTATTTTATTTGTTTGAACATTTTGGAGAGCATGAGTTTTATTGCTAGTTTGTACTTTTTTCTTGATTCCTTAATGTTAATTATATATTGTTTCTCTCACTGTGCCGTCAGGTGTATAACGAACAGATCCAAGACCTGCTTGAACCCAAGGGCTCACTGGCTGTGAGAGAGGATCCACAGAAAGGAACAGTTGTTCAGAGGCTGAGCTTCCATCAGGTGGGTCACAGTCACTGTGCCATTCACAACTGCTCTGCTGCTGATTCACCACTGCTGTGCTGTTGGCTGCATTAGTGTAATTATTAACACCCTGCTCGACATCTGTTGATGGTGGATGTGATGACAATGAAATCTATTTATTGATTTTTAAATAATGACATTTTATTGCATCTTAAATCATCTCCAAGGTTATGCAGAACAGGATGAGTTTGAGATTGCGTTGGAATTTTTACAAAGTACTATTTTTACTCACGGTGGTTACCCTTGTGTGGACAGACACCAGAACTGCGACTCCGTTTTATGGAGTTTCTCTGCCTTGTAAACTAATAACAGAGCCTTAGTTGGATCACATCTTAAATAGTTCTCATTTCCACATTATAGAGATATCGGAGGAAGTGCAAAAAGATTTACAGGATAGAGTGGAATTATCTCTATTGAAAACAGATTAAGGCCAAATTCTCAAAACAAAGTTGAAATAAACCCAAATAGAAGTCCTTAAGATTCTGAACATTTAATGGAGTAAGTGTTTCCCTTGCAAGTGATCACAGAACCACTGGCCATAAATATTAACTCTAATCACTAATAAATCCACTCAAGAATTCAGGCAAAACTTTTAAACTTGCAGTTATAGAGTGCAATTGCTGCCATGTGGAGTAGTTGAGGGACATTGGGGTCGCCCACTAATTCTCAATCTGGTATTTGGAGTGAAGCAAAAAAGGAAGTCATTAGAGGATAGACACAAAGCTGGAGTAACTCAGCAGGACAGGCAGCATCTCTGGAGGAAAGTAATGAGTGATGTTTTTGTTCGAGACCCTTCAGACTTGAGGAACTTGGTGGGTGAGGCAACATCTGTGGCGGGAAATAGAACAGTTGATAATTTGGGTCTGGTCCCTATATCAGACCCCATCATGAAACATCATCTATTCAGTCCCACAACAGACGCTGCCAGAGCCACTGAATTCCTCCAACAGTTCTATTTTTCTCCAATTCCAACAGTGCACTCTTCTTTGAGAAGTGAAGGATGTCTGACAATATCTTTCAATGTCTTATTTATATGTGATATATGCTGCAATGTTATATAAACATTTGGGAAGGGAGGTGGCACGGAGATGGATGTATCACAATAGAATATTCCTTAATCAATTTAACGGCCATAAGACAACTTTGTGGCCCTTAAAAAATATCTATGATCAATTCTCATCACCCCACCAAGCAATAGCACTAAAGATCTGCTCTGATTACCGGTAGGTCATGACATAAACGCTTTCTAAAAATGACGGAAGCTTAATTTGCTGAGTCTAAAAGTTGACTTTTTTTTTTTTTCCCTATCCTTCAGCCCAAGACTGCCAAAGAACTGTTGGAGATGTTGGCAAGTGGAAACCAGAACAGGACCCAGCATCCCACTGAAGCCAACGCCACATCCTCGCGATCCCATGCTGTCTTTCAGGTTAAAACCACTGAGACCAAACTCAGGACTAACATAACTTTGTAATTAATATTTGAAAGTTGCATGCCATCCATGGCACCTATTTTGAAGGCGTGTACAATTATCAAGATGTCGCACATAACCGAACAGAATGGCGAAAGCTTGCTGCCCAATGCACTCAACAGTGTGGGAGGAACTAAGTCTAAGTAAAGTACACATGCAACTAAATGGGGAATGTGATCACCTCATGGTTTGCTTCAGCAAATCTCATGAATTCAATTAGCGTTGTCGTGTTGTGCAGCACAGAAACTGGTCTCTCAGCCTAACTCTTTCATGCCAGTCAAGATGCCCCGTCTAAGCTAGTCCCATTTCCCCGTGTTTGGCCTATAAACCTCTAAATCTTTTCCATCCACTTGTCTGTCCAATTGTCTCAAATATTGTTATTGTACTTGCCTCAACTACTTCTTCTGGCAGCGAATTCTGTAACCCTCTGTGTGGAAAAATCTGCCTCCTCAGTTACCTTTCCCCTCTCACCTGAAAACCATGTGCATTAGTTCTTGATTCCCTTCCTCTGGGTAAAGATGTGCTTTCGCCCTATCTATTCCCCTTGTTATTTTATGCACCTCTATAATATCACCACTCAGCCTCCAGCACTCCAGGGAATAGTCCTAGCCTACCCAACCACTTCCTATAGGTGGATTTACTGCATAGCATGCTTGTTCTAATCTTGTACGTTGCCGAAGTCACATGCAGAAACTGTGCTGCCAGGTCCCCTGTCAAGGTAAAGTTAAATGTTTCCTAAATTTTGAAGAAGATAGTAAATTCTACTCTGCCTGATTTTGCATGATCAGCAGTAAACTCGCATGGGAAAACAAAGGGTATGCGAGTAGTGTGAAGTATTGGGAGCCAAGAAAATTACATTATTATTGAATATTGCAGTGACCTAAAAAAGCAAATGCCAAGTGTTAATTTGGAACTGCGTACAGTTTTATTATTGTGGAGAAGCCGGTCTAAGACTGAATTGTATTTATTGCACAGGAAGCAAGAACTGTGACTTTGGCATTTAGTCAAGTTTTGTTATCATATGTAATTGATACATTTTCTTGTTATAAAAGGTCTATGTCAAACAACAAGACCGCATAGCCAGCATCAGCAAGAATCTGCGGGTGGCAAAGATGTGCCTAATTGACTTGGCTGGATCAGAGCGAGTCACTTCTACCAAGGCCCAAGGAGCACGCTTCAGAGAGGGAGCAAACATAAATCGCTCACTGCTTGCATTGGGAAACGTGATTAACGCACTGGCAGATGGCAAGGTGAAACCGTTTAAGCAGGAAAAGCACAGTATTTTATAAATCAAAACTCACTACAAATGAAGTGACATTGAAACACATGTTGCCATCTCTCTGCAACCGTGGTAAAGTGTGGTTGGCCAAATATTATTTTCTTTGAAACTTGTGTTCCTTTAAGAGAGGTGGCCAGAGTTCCGCTGTAAATCAAATTCCTGATCCAAATAAAAATTGGCTCAATAATATGTTACAGTCAGTTGCGTGACTTTCTGCATGTTTAGTGGAGGCTACTCCCACAACATGCCTCGCATGCCACAATGGTACTACAGCAATGTAGTTACCTGGGAGAAAGTCTCCTAGCCACCCTTTTGCTGGAGGAAGCCCAATCAATTAAGAACAAAAACCTGAATGTCGGGGTGAAGAGAATGTCAAATTAATCTGACACAATTTAAGTGTTTCAAGCAATTGGGAGTGTTTGAGCATCTGAATCAATAAAGTGATTAACTTGTTTTATTCTGAGGATAACCCTCGCATCCCATGAGGAAAGATTCAACAACATATATTATTATTCACAAGGGATCCACCGCATTTCATGTGGCTTTCGCAGAATAGTTTGGATTGAAAGTTCTATGGATGTTTCTAATTGTTACTGCTTTCTTTTTTTTTTTTTTGACCTGCACAGGGTAAAAAGTCCCACATCCCTTACCGAGACAGCAAGTTGACACGTCTACTTAAAGACTCGTTGGGGGGAAACTGTCGCACAGTGATGATTGCCACTGTGAGCCCTTCAGCCAGTAGTTACGAAGATACATACAATACCTTAAAGTATGCAAATCGTGCTAAGGATATCAAATCCTCTGTAAGTTATCTCATCATGAAGATAAATGTAAAATTAAGCTCATTTTTTGTTTTTACCTACTTCCATAAGTAATACATTATCAATGAAAACATAAGAACAGCTGTGTTTTAAAATTTGCATCATGGGTGACACAGATGTTGTGGGACAAAGGGCCTGTTCCTGTGTTGTACTGTTCCATGTAATATTCTGCTCCAAAGCACAGATAATGACACAGTGGAGTACTCTTCCCCCTCCAAGAGGATAAGTTGAGCAGCTTCTGGTAGAGCACGGCACCACTCAAATATTTGGCTTAGTGCCAAGGTGCATCCGTGGAAATAAAAGAAAGCAAATAAGAAACAAAAATGAAGCATGAAATTACTTGGGGCATTTCAGTCTTTGAGTTGTGGGAATGGGAAGTATGCTGGTGCAGTTGGGACATGCTCGAATGAAGTTAAGGTTGAACTACACTGTAAAGGTCTATCACCTTAACTGTTCACCTGGGGCGTGCGTGATATGCAGTGCACCTGATGTTCCCTGTCTGCAGAGAAAAGAAGAAATTGCCTTAATCCTCAGCTTTGTTATTCATTAACGTACTGAATGCCAAACAGAATAAGGCGTTCCTTATTTTCAGAGCAGTAATTTGCAGTGAATGAGAAAGTCAATCATACAATCTAGAATTTACACATCATTGTTCTGCACGAAAATTGAAAAACGAACAATCTGACCTCTTTAGCTGTCCTGCTCTTGAAGACACTTCATACATTTTTCACAAATTGAAAGTAAATGCCAGGAAATATTAATTAATCGCTAAGAGAGGAAGATTGGTAAGTCTATTCAGAAAACCTTCCTGGTGTTACTTAATCCATTGTGTATTGGGAGCGCAGTTTACTTTTCTGCTTAAATTAGATTCTTTAATCATGGGCGAGTGGGAGACATAATTATCGGACCTCGCCGTGGATACTTTCCTGTGAAACCTGCATCGTTTCCCATGTCTATTATTAATCATCACTTTTAGGAGGAAGAAGTGATTGTATGTGATCTATTGTTTCTGTTGCAGCTGAAGAGCAATATTGTCAGCTTGGATTGTCATATAAGTAAATATGCAGCCATATGCGAGGAGCTACGGAGAGAGGCAAGTACTTTGCTTTCTTTTAATCATTTTTAAGCTCTAAACTAGACACTTCACTTTGGGCTAAATGGTTCAGAATTTGATTATCAGCAGATTCATATCCAGAGGTGTCATCAGCAAGACAACAGCTGTACACACCACATGCCTGTATCTGTTTGCTAGACTTGGTGGACTGTTGACTTGGATTGAAAAGTTGTTAATATAGTTACAGTTTCATCGAGTGCTAATAAATAGTCTGCTCAGTAATATTGTAGGATACCCCATTTAGAAATAGTATATTTTCAGCAAAATATAAATGTCACCAATTTTATTTTTTGTATCTAAATGAGTGACATAAAAATTCTCCATCTGGACTTTCAGGATATCTTTGATTCTCTATATTTGGCAGTACAAGAAATAGGAGAACAAGACGATATATTGGTGAAAGGTTTTAACTATCTGTAAATGTGAATTGTTTTTTCATGGACAAGGCATGTCTGAGGGATGTGGTGCTACAAATGTGTGACAATGATAGACTGACACAAATAGCTGGAGTAACTCAGCGGGACAGGCGGCATCTCTGGAGAGAAGGAATGGGTGATGTTTCGGGTCGAGACCCGTCTTCAGACTGGTTCTTCAGGCCAATCTGACAAAGGGTCTTGACCCGCAACATCACCCATTCCTTCTCTCCATAGATGCTGACTGTCCTGCTGAATTACTCCAGCTTGTTGTGTGTATCTTCGGTTGATACCAGCGTCTACAATTCCTTCCTACGCATGACTAATAGAGTTTGATTGAGCAAATGTGGAGAAAATGTTTCTTGTTGGGGAAGTCCAAAAGCAGATATCATACATGTAAAGCAATAGATTTAACACAGAAGCAAGAACGATATCTTTACCCAGAGAGTGCTGGTGATGTGGAACCTTTTCTCACATGGAGAGCTTAAGGCAACTGAGATAGAGGACTTTAAGGAAAACTGGATAATTGTACGAAGGAGCGAGTAGACAATAGAGATTATGCTGCTATAATTAAGGAGAGACAGGAGTAGGCTCGTAAAGCATAAACCTGTTGTTCACAATGGCTTGTAATATGCTACAGACTTGTTCCAATTTGAGAGCCAGTTATCAATTTTACCTTTACCAGTCCCACCAAGTTGTGATTAAACTCATGACAATAGTCTACTGTCCCTGAGGAAATAAAGTGAGCTGTCTCAATGCCTGTCACCCAGTGGCTCTAACATGTAAGGAAGTGCTTTAAAAGAATGGTAAGTGCTCACATCCGCACCGTCTTCCCGTCAATTTACACGTCTTGTATTTGGCTTATGGGCATAAATAGACTTACGGAGGACACCTCCTCTCTTACACTAGATTTAACTCTGGATCACCTTGATAATAAGAACACCTACATTAGCATGCTATTCATTGAATACAGTTCAGCCTTCAACAGCGTAATACTAAATAACCTCACCCCTAAACCTGTGGACCTCGCTCTTGAGCCTCCATCTGCGACTGTAGATATATGGCACAAGCTGCCAGCGAAGGTAGTTTTGAGGCAGGGACTATCCCAACATTCAAGAAACAGTTGGACAGGTACATGGATAGGATGTGTTTGGAGGGATATGGGCCAAACGTGGGCGGATGGGACTAGTGTAGCTGTGACATGTTGGCTGGTGTGGGCAAGTTGGGCTGAAGGGCCTGTTTCCCAACTATCACAACTGGCTTCTGGAGTTCATGGCGAGCAGACTGCAGTCAGTAAAATTGGTCATAACATTTCATCCACCCTGCAGTGTATGCCAATATGTTGATATGACTAACTCAAAGACTCATACGGGCACACACTGTACTTCTGCAATTGCATTATGTAATTAAACGTTATCTGCAGCAACCCATTGCCTGGAAGTCCTTGAGCTGAACATGTTATCAGTGGATGTGAGCTTGGTTGGAGGCAGGGTTGCCTGTTATCCCAGAGATCAGTATTAGGATTGTTGCTATTTCAATCATTCAAAAATGAGCTGGACGTTGATGTTGAGTGATGTGCATGTATATGTAGAGGATGCAAGACCCTTGTGAGGATAGGGGATGTTAAACTGGTACCATCAAACCTTTTGTGTATTGGGAGATGGGGCATGACTTAGAGAAGGTGCAGTGTTATGTATTCGGGTTTGCCCAATGTTAAATATACATCCACCTTAAATACAATGAAAGGAAAAGGACCAGCTGTCATCATCTCTATAGATTCTTGATAAATGCTGTGAATCTATAACTGAAACTTAGAAAGGATTTGGTTGTATTCACCTCACAACAAAGCATACCATTAGGCTTGTTACCTTATGTCCATGATCTGAATGATGTAACTGTGCATATTTTCCCTTAAACGCACACTTCACACTTCTTTAGCTTCAAATTTCCTCACACCTCTCTTTTGTTAACCAATTAGCCACACCTCTTCCCCCCACCCACCCACCTGCCAAACCACCTCTACAAGTCCTGTCCTGTCATTAAATAGAACATTTGCATGCTCAATAGTCAAGCCTGGTAAATAGTTATTTGTCAAAATCGGTGTAAAGTACAATTTCCATATCACAGTTGATTGTAGTTTTGAAGGAAAGTTATGTCGGATCTTTACGTGTAGGAAGGAACTGCAGATGCTGGTTTAAACCAAAGAAGGTCACAAAGCTGGAGTAACTCTGGGTCAGACAGCATCTCTGGAGAAAAGGAATAGGTGAAGTTCCAGGTAGAGACCCTTCTTCAGTCTGAAGACCCGTTGAGTTACTCCAGCTTTGTGTGTCTATCTTCATGTCAAACCTTTACCTGTATGTAGAAGATTACGATGCCCTCTGACCATCTGATGAGCATTGGGCGTTCCCTAAAGCAAGGTTAATTCAGATTATTTTTTCTCAGTTCCTCTGTCTGCTGTAAAGTTGTTCCTTCCCGTTGTGTCATTTTTCTCTCTTCATTAGCCATTGGGCACTCTCACTGCAACATCCTGCCAGGAAATTTCTTCATTCACATTTCTGTACTTGTAGATTTTGAAGAGCTGTGTAAAGGGTCTGTCCCACTTTCACGACCTAATTCACGACCTATTTTACTCGTGGACATTTTTCACCATGCTAGAAAAATGCCCCGACCTACTTGATGCCACGAGTACCTACGACTAGCATCACCGCCTGCTACGACCTACCTATGACCTTCTGACGACCATGCTGCAAGTATGAGTCAAGGGCAAACTCGGCAGAGGTCGTGAATTAGGTTGTGAAAGTGGGACAGGCCCTTTAGTTTTTTTTTGTGCGTGTTTATGGTGACCAGGTCTAATGAGTAGTTGCACTCTTCTTGATATCCTTTTGTTCTGGTTGCAATGTTTTTTTGTAGTCTTCCAACTTTTTCAATGCAAGCACTAATTTACAGATGAAGTCTGCAGACTTTATACTGCTATTCCTTAGCTTGCAAAGAGCAGCATGTTGCTTAGACTTATGGACCTTTCTAAATGTCATGATCTGGTTTGAATTTGTTATTTAAAACTGGGTCATATTTAAAGTTTTTTTTTTTAGCTGCTTGTTGCTATCTCCCCATCTGGAAAAGCTATGTAAAACTCTGTTCAATTTAACCTTTGAACAAGATGAATAGGTGGAATTAAGTTTCAGGCTTTAGGCTCTTCTATGGGAGGTGTGTTTCCTCTGTTAAGTTAAAGGTGAAATCATAAATGTTCTGACAAACTAAAGTATTGAAGATTAGAAATGATTACTGTGTAAAGAGATTGTAATAATGAATCTGCACTTAAACAAGGTTTCATTTTGTGAGCAAATTCACTTGAGAGTTAAGGCTGTGGATGTGATCCCTTCATTCCCCAAAACTGCATGTAATGCATCTCAGTTGAACTGCCATTACCAAATGAACAATAATCTCTACTATCAAGAAAATGGTTTCTGTGATTTTTTTTCATAGTATTGTTGGATCAAACAGGTCTTTCCTTCCTTGATAATATCAGCATTAAAATTGAGCTCAAACTAGATGTTCTGCTCCTCTGCACTGCTGTCATTTATTATATCCTTTTTTCAGATGAGAAACCTCAGTTGTTGGGTGTGCCCGAGGGAAGGGGAGAGGGAGCGATTGTGTGGCTGCCCTCTGTGGAATTTTGTTCAGATCATAGCCTGCAGCTCCTGGGCAGTAACAAATTCCTGTGTGATTAGCCACAACCAAACCGAGTTAAATGGACAGTGACTGACTCTTTTGGAATCTTATTTATCCACAGGTCACCCAACTGAAAGACAAGCTGAAAGCTTATGAAGAAGGGAAGTGTGCCATTACCAGGAGTGGGCCAAGTACAGTCCAAACCGTGCTAGCCAGTCAACAGCAGGGGTAGGATACCTGATTTTACTCAAATTTGATCAAGTAAAGACATTGCTTTTAAAGATAGTTTCAGATTGCAAAAGCTGGCTAAGTATTACATAGAAACATAGAAAATAGGTGCAGGAGGAGGCCATTCGGCCCTTCGAGCCAGCACAGCCATTCATTGTGATCATGGCTGATCGTCCCCCATCAATAACCCGTGCCTGCCTTCTCCCCATATCCCTTGATTCCTCTAGCCCCATGAGCTCTATCTAACTCTCTCGTAAATCCATCCAGTGATTTGGCCTCCACTGCCCTCTGTGGCAGGGAATTCCACAAATTCGCAACTCTCTGGGTGAAAACGTTTTTTCTCACCTCGGTCTTAAATGGCCTCCCCTTTATTCTAAGACTGTGGCCCTTGGTTCTGGACTTGTCCAACATTGGGAAAATTTTTCCTGCATCTTAGCTTGTCCAGTCCTTTTATAATGTTATATGTTTCTATAAGATCCCCCTCATCCTTCTAAACTCCAGTGAATACAAGCCTAGTCTTTTCAATCTTTCCTCATATGTCAGTCCCGCCATCCCAGGGATCAATCTCGTGAACCTACGCTGCACTACCTCAATCACAAGGATGTCCTTCCACAAATTAGGAGACCAAAACTGTACACAATACTCCAGATGTGGTCTTACCAGAGCCCTATACAACTGCAGAAGAACCTCTCTACTCCTATACTGAAATCCTCTTGTTATGAAGGCCAACTTTCCATTAGTTTTCTTCACTGCCTGCTGTACCTGCACACCAACTTTCAGTGACCGGTGTACAAGGACACCCAGGTCTCGCTGTGCCTCCCCCTTACCTAACCTAACCCCATTGAGATAATAATCTGCCCCCTTGTTTTTGCCACCAAAGTGGATAACCTCACATTTATCTATATTATACTGCATCTGCCCACTCACTCACAACCTGTCCAGATCACCCTGCAACCTCCTAACATCCTCTTCACTGTTCACACTCACCCAGCTTTGTGTCGCTAACTTGCTAGTGTTGCTCCTAATTCCCTCTTCCAATCATTAATATATAGTAAACAGATGCAGCCCCAACACCGAGCCTTGCGGCACTCCACTCGCCACTGCCTGCCATTCTGAAAAGGACCCATTCACTCCTACTCTTTGCTTCCTGTCTGCCAACCAATTTTCTATCCACGTCAATACCCTACCCCCAATACCATGTGCTCTAATTTTAGTCACTGGGAGAATGTATACAAATAAAAATATATATAAATGAAATTTCCATGACGTAGGGTCCACTGACACCCCCACCAGCAACAAAAGCAAGTTCCCCAAAGTGTCGACGGCCAAATAATATATATATTTTTCAAAGTTGCAGAGGGGGTAAATCTTGAAATAGAATACCTATGATAGGATCTGCTGGGGCAACTTTTGCATTCAACCTGAAGAGGCAGGGCAAATTGTTCTCATCCATAGACAGGACCTCTGATGATATGGCACTCCTTTGATGCTGTACTGGTGTCAACCTGGATTTTGTGTTTAAGGTTCTGGAATGGGCTTGAGCCCTCAAACCTCCCATCTCAGCAGCAACCCCTACCTAGCGGTTAAAAATGCAGAACTCACCATCAGTTCACTGTTAAGTGAAAGGTTGATGTGCAGTAGTTTCCAAAATCCAACACTTGTGCATACAGACATGTATGTGGTCCTCCAGAACATTTGTTGAGTTCAATTCCCATGTGTGCACGTGAAGGAAGGGTGAGGCAAAGTTTCAAACATGCTGACGAAGCAAATACAGAACATTCTTCAGTCAGTTCACTGTCATTAACCAGCTTGCATTCACTGCAGTGTGGTGTGTTGTTAGTAAGTTGGCCATTAGCTGAAATCCATTCATAATTAACAGCAGTGACACTTTTGTGATGGTTCTGCAAATGGGAGAAGTAACGAGAGATTTATGCACAATTAAATTTTTAGTTTGCATATTTCTGCTTCGTAAGAAAATAGTTAATTGTACAAAGGATTGTCTGCAGTGAGGATTTGCCTTTCTGCTGCCTCTGACAAATCTCTGACCTCATGTAGACGGGGAGAAAAAGGATGTTCTCCTGTGGAGAAACCTATTAATCATGAGACAGCAGCCTATAAAAAGCGATTGGGAATTTCAATGAACATTTCAAGTTTCCTTTAAAATGCAGAATGTTTCATTTGTGCTTTGGAACCAAAGAATAAAAGGGTGTATTTGACAAATTTTTGTTTTGTGGGGGGAAAAAAACATGATGAGGTATTTTGTGACAGTACAGAGCACTGATCATAAATACAAATGCATAAAGTAAGAGCAGGCAGAGGCCACTCATCCCTCAAGTCTACACAATTGTTTAATAAGACAATAGATTTAATAAGACAATGGTAACCTCACTCGGCATTTCCATTTGTCCATGGTAACCTATCACCCCTTGTTTATTAACTGTACCTGTTAATCAATCAAGGCAAGTTGAGCTTTCACTGAGAAGTGATTTGAAAGGAGTGTTCAGGACCGGCCAATTAATGGAGGGCTGCTTTAATGTCAGAATGGGGATGAAGTAGAGGTTGCAGATGTGAGAGAAACCAGGGGGATTCGGGGAAAACCCTAATTGCAGAGAGCAGTTCGGAACTGGAATTTGCTCCCCATGAGACCGCTGTAAATAGAATCAATCAGGACTTTCAAAGAAGTTGAGTAGGCATTGGAGAGAGAATTTTCAAAGTGACAGGAAGGAGCTGGAGAATGGGTCTGGAGGGATTGCTCGATCCTAAGCTTTAGCAAAGACTTGAGAGGTCAAAGAGCCTTCTATGCTGTCCCAGTTCAATAATTCAATGCTCTGAACATCTTCTGAACCCAATGCATATATCTATCAATTAGGTAGACACAAAATGCTGGATTAACCCAGCAGGTCATGCAGCATCACACATTCTTATCAATTTCTTATTTCTGAGTGTATATTTTGCCTCGGTGGATTTCTTCTTGCGTGTCAGAAATTTGTATTTTTGAGCAAATAAATTTAAATTGACTCGTATTATTTCTATCCAAGTAAAATAAATTATAGTTTAAGACTTGTGTAAAACTGTTCGGCAAATAAATCCTAACTAAATTTACAAATGACATAAAGGAGTTTGATAATCAATGAGGAGAATAGTAATCTGGTAGTCCATGCATTCATGATGAACATTGATGCAGAGAAGTGGAAAGTGCTTTCTCTGCCAGAAGGTGTGAGGAGAGCTGCATGGACAATTAATGCCATTGATGCTTTGTGAATGAATAAATTCAATTCAAGCTACCATACTTTAGGAAGGATGTGGAAGCCTGAGAGGGGATGCAGCAAAGACCAACTGAAAGGTTCTGAAGATGTTATTCCCCTTTGAGCATAGACGGTGTAGAAATCTGATAGAGGGTTCCAAGATCTCATTGAATCGTAAGGTTTACAACACGGAAACAGGCCCTCCAGCTCTCCATGCGTGCCGAGAATTCAGGGAAGATGATAATTGATGGCCTTTTCTCTATTAGCTGAAGCATAGTCGATAAGAGCAGGAAGGTTACGCTAGAACTGCATAAAGCAGCAGGGAGGCCCCAGCTCGAGGACTGCAGGCAGGTCTGTTCAGGAAGGATGTGGGAGCAGTAGAGGGGATTTGAGGATTTACCAAGAGAATTTCAACCATGAAGGATGATTACCCAAACCGGGTGTTTATTGGATTGAACGAGGGAAATTGAAGAGATATATAACACCACAAGCCCTAAAGTGAAGGGACGAAGGCATTTCCCTTTGAGGCATGTAGATGGATGCATAGATTTAATACAGATGGTAGAAGGTCTAGAGTGTGTAGAGAGGAAGGTGGGGTAGTAAGGGTCTGGAACGCATTGCTGAAGAGGATAATTAAACTTTCATACCATTTTAATGTACTGTATATGGCTTTGCCATAACCTGCAAAGCTGTGGAGGAGGGAGTGGACATTGACATTGGCTAACTCTGCAGCAGGACCAGATCAGATGCTATGTATCAAACCGAGAATAAAGAGTAGTCGTCTGTCCTATCCACGCTCTCCTTCTACACTGCTCCTCTCAACGTAATCTGACTGGGGACATTTCAGGACTCAATATTATGCCCCTCCTATTGCCAGTATAACCAACTCTCATCTCACTGTTTGCTTTGCTGTATTAATCAGGCATGAGATTTCTCCGCGGATTTTGAAATTCGGTTGAAAAAAAAATCTGTCTAAATCTCCGCTTATAAATGACTTTCCGCGACACAGTGAGCCCCTGCGCCAATGGTTGAGTGCGTGGAAATCCGCGGAGTTGATTTTAGCAGAAAGCGTGTACGCGGGTGTGGGCCGACCGTCTTTACATGCAAATCTCTACGGCCAGAGCTCAGCTCCGCACGTGTAGAGTAGCAGTTTTCCTCTGTCCCCCATGCCTACATGGGGTTGGGGCGGGGAGCACAGTGTTACGTACACTTACACAACGCTCACACTGCATTCAAGAATATGGCATAGACACTACAATGTTCTTTCTTACCTGATTCAATGTGTTATTGTAAGGTAAAATGTGTTATTGTGAGGTATAATTAGAAATAATTACAGTATAAATTAAGGGTAAACAAGTAGGGACACTTCAAGGCACTTTAATAACATACCTCAAAATGTTACTACAGTCTGGCACGCTGAATATTTTAAATCATGTATATTGTCTATCTTATTGGTATATTGTCTGTCTGTGTTATAAATATTACTTGCACATTTGGAGTATGGGGAAACGCAATTTCAATCCAATTTATTTGAATTGACAATAAAGTTTACTTTGAACTTTGAAGGTATAATTATCAAATATTCCCTGTGAAAAGGATACTTCTCTCTAAACAAGCAAGGAACAGGTATGTTACGAGTAGGTGTAGGTGTAATATTTTCAATATGACAAGTGTAAAGAAGCAAGGAGTTGGAAGGTAGACAAAATTGCTGGAGAAACTCAGCGGGTGAGGCAGCATCTATGGAGCAAAGGGATAGGTGACCTTTCGGGTCGAGACCCTTCTTCAGAAGCAAAGAGTTAGTGTCATTTTACGGTATGATTATCACATATTTTCTGTGTAAATTAAGAAGTGACAAGCATTTATTGTGTTATTTTAGGTACAATAAAAAAAATTACAGTGTAAATTTAGGGTAAACGGGCAAGAAAACAGTGTCCTTTCAAGGTACAATTATCAAAAATGTTCTCCATGAAGGGGAAATGTTCAGTTTTTTCCTGTCTATGCCTGATTAATGTTCTCATGTAATCCTTCCAAATCCAACCGTCCATTTCATTCTTTCTTTCTCCTTTTACATTGTGACAAAATATTTCCAGTTTGGTTAAAGTTCATTGACCCAGAACATGCATAATATTTTGAGCAATTTGTTCTCTACCACCATGTTCTTCAATATCTACAGAATTTTCCTTCTGCATTATTTGTTGCTTTTCAGTCTGATAGTATGAGCTACATTTGGGTTTCTCTGTTTAATCCTGGCAGTACTTCTGTAAAACCATAGCTGCTTAGCGAAATGCTAGTCTTGCGCAGTCAGTGCCAATCCCAATATAACTTTCCTGGATTCCGTTCAGTGGACGTGGCTGGATGCCAGGCTGCTTCAGTCAGTAGGTCTGCACTGGGATTTCTCTGGAGGTGGCAAGCCAACATCCCACCAGTAGCCAATGTAAAGCCAGCTAGAGACAGGAGATTAATATTGCCAGTCGGAATAGCTCTGCAGAACACGATGTGTTTAACTACTGGACCACAGAGGGAGAGTTATGGGGAAATTACTCCTGTGTTCTGTCTGTGGCAGTCTGCAGCTCCTGGTTGTTTGCCATTTTAATTCCTCTTCCCGTTCCCACACCAACCTTGCCACTTCACACTGACCACTTCCCCTCTACTCCTTCAGTCCATACAAACAAACTTGACCCAAAACGTTGACTGGCCATTTCCATCTGCAGATACTGTTTGACCCACTGAATTTTTCCAGTAGATTGTCTTTTTGCACCAGGTTCCAGCATCTGCATTCTCTTGCACCTCTGTAATTTATGGGTTTTGTATGTTTCTAGCAATGCTTATTGTCCAACCCCAAGAGCCCTAACTTGAAGAGACAGTTAAGAGTTGACCATATTGTTGGGACAGGGTGACGTACAGGTTGGATTTGGGGCGGCCAGCAGAGTTCCTTCCCTGAACGGCATTTGTAGGCCAGATGCGGTTTTACAGCAATCTGGTGGTTTTGTGGTTACTGAGAAGTCTTTACTTTTAAGTTCCAAATTGATTTAATTGCTTGAATTTGTGCCTCAGAATCAATGGTCCATATCTCTGGCTGCAAGTTCAATAACTTAACCACTAGCCTACTGTATTCTTTCTTGCTATTTGAGGCATATAATGGCAGTCATGACAATGGGGAATAATAAATTCTTTCCAAGCTGATGTAAAATGAGATCCCATGAAAGTCTTGAATGCTTTAGTACTTGTGTAGAAATGAGCCTAATGTTTTCGACTAGTCAAACTAAATAGGAGGTTGCACCCTTTCTCTCTGGCTGAATGCAATGGTTTGACTGGAATGTGTGGTTCCATGGAAATGGGCGCATTCGTACTCTTTGAAGACAATGACTAGTTGGATGGCATTTTGAGCCTGGGGAAAAGTTATTAGGCTGAGCTTCTTCTGTTGTGAGTTACATAGAAAGATGCTCCTTCAATGTGATCTGTCATTCAAGCTTGTGAATGCTCGCTTCCTCTGTGTTCTTTGTACTCGGAATTAGAATGTACTTGCTAGTTATGTGTCCAAATAGCTTCAAACATGCTCGTAACATGTAGAGGGTAATGGCTGAAGGCAGGCAAATGTGAACGCAAGTTAAATTTTGCATTCTTATTTGTGCCTGTCAAAAAAGAACTCTCTCTCCTAGTCTTGTTAACAAACATTTAGGTAACTGGAAGGAGCCTGGAATCTGAGATATGTTCCCTCCCACCCCCCCCCCCCCCTTTTTTATAAACTGTGTTTATTTAACAGTGTAAAATGTGGAGGGAAACTATTGAAATTCCAACCAGCTGCTAGGCAGCCCTTGTGGAGACTTGTCACTTTCTTTCTGATACCCAGGGCTGCAATTCAGCGATACAAGGACTGCAGTTTGTGTATTCTGTATTCAGAAGGGCATTTCAGTTCACTTACCTCAGACAGTTAACTCTCCTTGAGTATATCTTTTCATTGCTTAAAAACCCAATAGGGAAAGAGGTATAATCGTGACACGCAATAAGTTAAAGATAGTTTTGGATGAAATAAAAGCTCATAATGCTGCCTAGCAGAGCCACAAGCTCCGGAGCTGGGACGCTTCAGAATTCTGCAAGGAAGGACCAAGGCTTGACTAAGAGAAGGCAAAGAAGGATGCAACTATCAGAAAAGCGGGTCTCCACCCCAAACGTCACCTATCCATGTTCTCCAGGATACTGAGTTGGATGATCAGCCATGATCATATTGAATGGTGGTGCAGGCTCGAAGGGCCGAATGGCCTACTCCTGCACCTATTTTCTATGTTCTCCAGAGATGCTGTCTGACCTGCTGAGTTTCTGAGTCCAGCATTTTGTGTCTACCTTCTACGTAAAAGCCAAACCGCAGGATAGACGCTCCCCAATTTACGATGCTTCGACTTGCGATATTTTGACTTTACGATCAGCAAATGCTCGGCAGCGAGCCGCACGCCACTTCCGGTCTCGTGAGCGCAGTGTATTACATGCTTTTTCGACTTGCGATATTTTCGATTTGCGATGGGTTTATCGGAACGTGACCACATCGTAGGTCGAGGAGCAGCTGTAGCTTGTGCAGACAAGTAAAACGTCAACAAACGTTAATATTAATGTCTAAGAAAGAACTGCAGATGCTGGAAATATCGAAGGTAGACAAAAACTCTGAAGAAACTCAGTGGGTGAGGCAGCATCTATGGAGCGAAGGAATAGATGGAAGATGAATAGAACAAATAGATCCTTCACTCCATAGATGCTGCCTCACCCGCTGAGTTTCTCCAGCGTTTTTGTGTATCTTTTATATTAATGTCGATACCTTGCACACTGTGATCGTGAAACATTATATAGATGAGAAACAAAAGCTCAGATGAATAAAACAAATAATTTATGATCCTTACCTAAAAACAGTTGTTAAATCTTACAGAAAATATTGTAGGTCCAGATAGAATTTGGACCCGAAACGTCGCCTGTTCATCCCCTCCGCAGGTGCTGTCGGATTTGTTGAGTTTGTCCAGCAGTTTGTTTTTTGCTCATGATTCTTGTATCTCTGCGAAAGAAGTCATTAAATTCCAGGATCTGATGACCTCCATCCCAAGGACTTTACAGGATGGGGATAGTGAATGCACCCTGGCATATTTTAAGATGCTAAACATTGATCTCGTCTAACAAATTGATAAATATGTTGCTCTGAGCCTTCTTACCTGGATCAAAGAGTCCATGATAAAGCAATGACACCTTTTTCCAATGTCGTTAAATTTTATATTGGAGACTGCAAGGCCAAAAGTTCATCGACTGCACAACTCATTTCATTAGAAAAATTTAGTTACGACGAAATGTTCATTAATATGAAAAGATTGTTTCAAGCAAATCCTTATTTTTCTACTTTCAGCTTGGAGAAGTCGTTGCAGGGTGCCTTTGTTAGTCGCCAAGAGATTCAAAGGGACTACTTGGAATTAGAAGCTCGTGCTAAAGAAATGGAGCTGAAGGCTTTCTTTCGACTGCGGGACCAAGAACGGATTAAAATACTGTGTACTGAGCAGCAATTGGAACAGGTACGAGCCTTCACTTTAAACTGGCACAGCTGTGTTTGCAGGCAAGGCCTGACCAGTGGGTGGTTTAAGTTAATAGTTTATGAGGATCCATTTTGTGGGGAGATAAACATGAAGCTTCATATTCAAGGGTAATCTGAATGGAAAATATTGAAAATATTTTTCATAGTTTTGTAATGATTAAGAATAGTCAAAACTATATAAACCCACTGCCACTGTGCGATTCCTGCCTACAAACCTCTTCCTTCACATTTTTGTCATGCTTGTCGATGATATTTGATTGTAATTTCCAGGTATTGTATCTCCCTGTAATGCTAACGATCTTGTTTGTCATGCAGCAGTTGGGTGTCCGTGTCCCTCTCAGCTCTTCAAAATGTTGCTGCAGTGAAACCTCTTTTCTTTCTTCTGAACTTCAGTAGATATAGGTCTAACATAGGCCTGACATACCCAATAAACGTGCTAGCCCCTTTGTACCTGGATTTGACTCGTATTTCTCCAAATCCTTCCTATCCATATCTGTCATACATCGTAGCCATAGGCTCTTCACTGACCAACATGCCCCCATCTACACTAGTCTTACCTGCTTGTGTTTGGCCCATATCCCTAAAACCCAACCTATCCATGTAAATGTTTCTTAAACATTGCGATAGTACCTGCCATTTTACTTAAATCATTGGACGAGATTAAATCCTACAGTGGGCTGCTATTGTGCTTTTGGAGAGAGGCACTGAAGGGGAAGCAGAACAGTGTCTCCAGGGGAAGTGGAGACCATGGGATCAACACTGTCCTTCAGGCCAAGCCGGTTTGACAATTTATTTAAGAAAATAAAACAAACAAAATATCAAATTATTTTCTGTGAAGATATCTGTGATAATTGCACTTCAGAGATATAATGTACAGTTAATCCAAAAGAGCTCATGTACTAATAGATAAATTCATCCAAACGTTACAGCTCCAGCTGGTGAACTACTAGGAGCAGCTGCTGGAAATATGTCAGAACTAATAAATAAGAAATAAGTAAAAGGCAGACAAATAGCCATTAAAAAAGTATTTATCTTTTTCAAATTACGCTGTTGCATTATGCTGCCTGAGCCCTGTTCATATCGGGATAAGGAACCTGTGTTTTAGTTGCCTTGTCTGCAGGAACATGACCAAAGGTTGCCAAGAGGGTAAAACAGGCTGCATGCGTCTCATGGGCATGGTAAATGCATAAGTGGGAAGATGCAGGGAAACAAGCAGCAATGACTCTCCCATTAATCATTTAAAAGAACAAGAGTTATCGTCGCCCACTTTTGCACAGTCATAGTAAGAATATGTGTTTCCCTCCAAAAATCCATGGACTTTGATATGTTTCACAGGCCAGATTAGTACTGACTAAATCCTACAGTCAGTGGTGCAACCTTTGAAATGGAGTTGTGATCTGCAGTTCCACTAACTCATGTAGACAAAACAAACTTAGCCACTTTTCTCAAAGAATAAAACCACAATTCCTTAAACTGAGTCGCAGGCAGATGGGGATGAAGAAGGCTTTTGGCACGCTGACCGTCACTAGTCAGGGAATTGAACATAGATGTTTGGACATGAGATTTGAGTTGTACAAGATATTGGTGAGATATTTGGAGTATTATATTCAGTTTTGGTCGAAAGATGCCATGATGTTGGAAAGGGTACAGAAGATTTACAAGGATCTTGCCAGGACGACAGGGCCAGAGCTATAGGATGAGGCTGGACAGGCCTAGGACTTTATTCCTTTGAGCGCAGAAGGCTACAGACAATAGGTGCAGGAGTAGGCCATCTGGCCCTTCAAGCAAACACCTCCATTCAATGTGATCATGGCTGATCATCCCCAATCAGTACCCTGTTCCTGCCTGCCTCCCCCCCCCCCCCCCCCCCCCCCCCCCCCCCCCCCATATCCCCTGACTCCGCTATCTTCAAGAGCTCTATATAGCTCTCTCTTGAAATCGCCATGGGGCAATCTTATTGAGATGTATCAAATCATGAGGGGCATAGATAGGGTGATGCAGGCTTTTTTCCAGGATATGGAAATTAAGAGCTGGAAGTTTATGGACAGAGGTGCAAGATTTTATTGGAATCTGAGGGGCGATTCTTTTACACAGAGAACACCCACTTTCACAGTAGGTGTGTAACGTTTTGGGTCGAGCCTCTTCAGACAATAAAGGGTCTGCTTTCATAGCTCCAGAAAATGCAGTGCCTTTGGTTTGTCTCCATTCTGGTGATGGGATAAAGAATGCAACGTAACCGTGTGATGCATGAATCGATTTACAGTCACTAATTACACTCCTAATCGGGCAGGCTTCCTGTAAGTTTGAACGCAGCCAGGCTTCGTCCAGTCGGCGCCATGACCATCTCCTGGAGAAAATGCGGCAAGATGAAGAGAGACTGAGGGAGAATGGATGTCTCATATCCCAGCTGGGAACTAAAGTTGGTTCTGATGGTAAAACCACAATGTTCCCTCAGGTAAGGGAGGGATGAACTTTCTACAATGTATGTCATCCTTCTGGGCATAATGTCTGAGTGCAACACATTTTAGTGACTCTTTCCTACTCTCATGAAACGGGATCGGTTTGCCTTAAAATAGTTAAAAGTAACATTGGTACCATAGTTACTGGAAAATGTACTTTTTTAAAATTGACCAAACCTTTGCAAGCTGTGGGGTCTAAGTCAGAAGGCCATGTATACAACTCCTGTAGGTGAAGACATTTAGACCTTTCAGCCTTCTGTTGAATGAGTTCAGATTTAATCAGTGCGGCTGAAACAAGACCTCATCAAACACATTGAGGTTCGTAACCTCTGCAGTTTCACCTGCCGGCTAATTACAAACATTAACAGCAGCAGCTTCTGGAGAGGATCTTGATCCAAATTCCAGGCGCTCCTGTGTCCCGGAGGGAATGTAGAGAGCACACGCGGGGATGCAACTGGTGGGAAAACCGCTGGATGCTCACAGTGCTGGGGGTGAAATGTTACCAACGCTATTGTCTCAGTTTGTAAATCCTCTCCTTTTCTCCTAAATTATTTATTGCTGAACAGATCGTGAAACTGAGTATGCAGAAGCTTCTATTAGAGGCTGAAGTGAGCAATTGCAAGCAACACAGCAATTCAATGACTCGCCTGCTGACACTGCAAGACCGAGACGGCCAACAGACAGAAAAGTAAGAAGCCGCCCGATGTCTTCTGTTAACCCAGCTTAAGGTTTTGGTTACTGTGGCTGTATCAGCATTTGTCCATGAAGACTGCAGCGTACAAATGCACTTGGCGTTATCCCAGTCCTGTGCAGAGGCGGTTAGCCTTGAAACAATGGGAAGTTAAGCCAGTGAATCGGTCCTAAGTCAAAACAAGGCGACGGGGAAGGAAAGCAGCCTGTCTCTCTGCTTTAATCTGCTGTTGTATGCTTCTGGTTAGGAGCTGGGAACAAGACAGAGCATGCATGTGGGTGCTTCCAAGTCTGATTAATGTACCAAACTCTCACTAGGCCAATTATTTCAAAGCTATAATTTACGCAGGGAAAGGTGTTGAAGTGATTGGTGTGGAAACTGGAACGAGAACAGTCAAACAAGAACCCAGTGATTGTGAAGGACTCTGTACTGTGCTGGGTATGAACAGGGTCCTTTCACTTCACGCAGGGACCTGCGCGGAGTTTAGTTTACAGATTCAGTGCAGAAACACGCCCTTCGGGTTCCCGAGTTATACATTTATACTAAGCCAATTAACTTACAAACCTGTACATCTTTGAAGTGTGGGAGGAAACCGAAGTTCCCGGAGAAAACTCACATGGGTCACATGGAGAACGTGCAAACTCCGTACAGACAGCACCCGTAGTCAGTTTCTGGGTAGAACCCGGGTCTCTGGGGTCTTAAGGCAGCGACTCTGCCGCTGTGCCACCCAGTTAGTTGCTTCACTGGCCCTACATCCTGCCTTTTGCACCAAGGTGACTCCAAAACCGCAATCATTTGTCAACTTTCACCAAGTTGGCAAACGTCAGAATTGCTGCCTGTTTAGTGGCACATTGACTCATTTTTACGTGGATTATGAGCTGATTGTTTCTTAGATAGGTGAATCTCTTTCTGTCAGTGTTAGATAGAAGAAATATGCGGCCATATACTTGTACCAGAGCATTGCTAATTATGGGATCACCGCTCCGAGGGCTGACAGATGCCTTGCGCCACTTGCACCAACTACTTCCTATACCTCCCCCATGAACAAGACTACACTTTTGATCGCTGTTCTCACCCAGAGAGCATCATTCCCTGCATGAATTTCCAGGATCTTTGACGTTAATGGCAAGCATGCATCTGAAATGTCACAACCTGATTTTTCTCACTCCAGGTATTGGTTACTCTGGTTTTTGTGAACTCAAATAGACTTCAGTTACATAGGAAAACCGCAGATGCAGAACATGCAACAGTGCCGAGCGGGATCAGGCCCTGCGGCCCATAATGACTGTGCCAAGATAAACTAATCTCATCTGCCAAATCTGTATTCAATGTTGACAATACTGCAAGCGATCAGCAGCTTGTGTGGACAGAGCAGACACGATATTTTCAGGGGTGGCCAAAACATAGATGTTGCTGATAAAAGAGTATTTTAAAAAAATAACCGAGAAAAGAAAATCAAAATAATTTCCCGTAAGGAGCTTAAACGCAAAGCCCCATATTCTACAATTCTTTTTTTACCAGGTTCAACTCTGCAATTTAGACTCGACGGTGAGTTTAAATCCCTGATATGTTTCCTTTCTACTAATCGGCAAAGCTTAGACTGACCTTAGACGTGAGTCTAACTTGCCGCAAAATTTACTCAGCAGGGGCCAGGTTTAAGCTCGCTACGGAGAGAAAAAATGACCGTTCATGTTGAATTCTATAGTGTGTGTCTTTTTTATTTTTTTATTTTATAGTGATATATGGTAATAAACATTTTCTCAGAAAAAATTACTTTTAATGTCAGTTAAACAGAAGAAGGGATAGGAAATTTTTAGAAGAGAAATTCTTTCATTGTCTCTGTCAATGGTTGGTGGGGGCACTGCGAGCCGGCAGCCCTGCCAGCAGCATGTTAGTGTTTTCTACTTTATTTGTTTTTTTTAGTGTGTCTTAATGTGTGTTTTTAATGTCTCTCTGTGTGTCTTGTGTGTGGGGGAAACCATTTTGGTCGCCTCCTCCACGGAGAGGTGACTTTTTCCATGTCGCCTCCCCCGTGGCCTAACATCGAGGATCGGTGCGGCCTTTCCCGGAGACCTGCCTGGGGCTTCAGCAGCGGGCGCAGCGAGGACGCTTTTGTTGCGGAGAGGGCGACCCCTCGCCGGAGGGGAGCGCTCCGTTCGCTGGCCGCAGTCTGCAGAGTTCCAGCTGCCGCTGCATCCAGAGCCTGGGGTCCCTCGTTGGGGACCTGGGAGAAGAGCTCCGACCGCCGGCCCGCGGCTAACTTCTGCTGCGGGCACGGCGGGGAATTACCAGGGATCCCTGGAGAGGAGCTCCGGCCACCGGCCGTGTGGCCTGCGGTGCTTCTGGCTGCGGCGCGGCGGGGACTTAAGATCTTCGATCGCCGGCCTGTGGCCTACACCAACTTGAAGCCGCGGTATCTGATGGGGAGGCACCGATTCAGGAGTTACCTGGACTTGCCTTGTCTGAACATCTGGACGCCCGCAGTGGCGACAGCGGAGGGTTGCGGTCCTGACCACTGGGAAAAATGGAGGAGGACTGGCCAATTTTTGTGCCTTCCACCACAGTGATGAGAAAATGTTGCTGTCCAAAACAAAATAAATGTGTCATAGCACCTTATTTTTTTTCTCGATAATTGTAATTTTATCGGCTAGTAACATCAGGTGAAATTCCTTCTCGCTGGTGTCCCAGTTTCCTTTCTGCTGTTTCTTTTTGTCAGCCATGGTGAAGTTGTTGTCTGCTCGTGCTTCTGCTATTGCATTGCACATGTGCAGTACAAACAGACATCGTCACCATGGCAACTAAAACGCGGTCTAACTTTAGACTCGGCTAAAACCAAAGTCTAAAGTTAAATTGCCTTAGACTTTAGTCTAACTAAACCTCGCTACCAGAATGCCAAATTTTTCCTAAACCAAGCGTCGGGTTTAGTGAGACCGAGCGGCAGGTTTAAGGTGAGTTTAAGAAAAGTCTATCGTTGCAATTAGTAAAATATGTGCCAAAGAGTTTAATAGAAGATCAGTTTGTGCAAAAGACCAAAGGGAGGATAATAAGAAATGTAACTACTAATGTCATCAACACTTCAGTCAAGAAAGAGTGTTAACTGGTGAAAGCTAATTAAAAGAGAAGAAAGAGGCGTTTCATTTTTACTCAAAACCAAAATACTGTATGCCAAAATATTGACAACAGTTGAGTGATTACTAGCAAAAACATTCATCTGTGTTAAACAGTTCCCAGGAAATAGTCCTCTGGCCTTGAGACTGACTTGTTGAGACGGACTTAAATGTTGAGACAAACTTGTTACAGTGCTGAAGAACTTTGCTTTGTTTTTCATTTCCAGAATAGTGACAAGCCTGCTTCAGATTGCACAGAAGCAGTTTAACACCCTGAAAGAAGCAAACCTTGCAACTGCAGACATGGCATCGCAGTTCAATGATTTGGAGCGTCTTGTGCGAGGAGAGAAAGTGGTTCTGTGGGCAGATCAAATAAATGCAGAAGAATCTAAAGAGAATCAGCATTCAGAAGTGAAGGCTCTTGCTACACTCTCTAAGCTACACCAGCTACCTGAGAACCTATTTGAAGTTATTGGTAAGCCTGTTTCCTCCTTGCTTTGTGTCCTGTAGCATATAAGTTTATACTCTGAGGCAATCACTTGTTTATATGGGTGCAGAATCTCTTTCCTCAAAACCTACCAACATGGTTAAAATTTTTGCTCAATTGTGGTTTTTGTCACCATTTGACATGAACTTGTAATTCAATTCCTATAAATTTGTTCAACTCATTTAAATGAGCATTTACTTCTGTGTTTATCAATTTTATCTCCAACAGTCAGCTCAAATGTCAGAGCTACTGCTTCTTGTGTTTTTTAAGCGGGTACATCACCCTTCAGGCCATGCCTTCACTCGTGTCCCCCTCAACCCCACTAATCATGAATTCACAAGACTTGCCAGGGGAATTATACACTTCTCACACTGAACTGGACAGATTATGCTTCAATTCATGGTCTGTATTAATTCTTAGCGTTTGGATAGGGCAAGAAACCAAAGTTCATACTTCTAATTTAAAGTTTATTTATTGGATTTGAGAGTAGGGTGTCACGGTGACGCAGCGGTAGAGCTGCTGCTTTACAGAGCCACCGTGCTGCCCTATTCTCAGGGTTTAACCCTGACTACAGGTGCTGTCTGCACAGAATTTGTACCTTCTCCCCATGACCTACGTGGGTTTCCTCCGAGATCTTCGGTTTCCTCCCACACTCCAAAGACGTACAGGTTTGTAGGTTAATTGGCTTGGTATAAATGTAAATTGTCCCAAGTGTGTGTAGGGTAGTGTTAATGTGCGAGGATCGCTGGTCGGTGTGGGCTGGGTGGGCTGAAGGGCCTATTTCTGCACTGTATCTCTAAACTAACCCAAACTAAAACTCAATAACTGTGTATTTTGATAAATACATACCTGCCCTATTAATCATAGTGAGCTTGGAGGTGTGTGCATCAGTGCACGGCAGGTCTCGTGCTGTGACAGCTTTACTGTAATCACGGGCGAGGCTTGCTTTTCAACTTGTTCATTTTTGTGGGTTCTATGTTTGCATAACAAATCTGTGAGGGCCAACATTACTCTGAAAAGCAAATTGGATCTCATTTAGAATTGGGAAATCTGTTTTCTGTTAAACAGGGATACCTTGTCCAGAGTAGGCTCACAATATTTTAAAGGATTAACAGCAGGATCCATCAAATCTATAACCTGACAGCAGGAGAGTTTATAACTGCAATAATTTAAGCTGGTTCTATGCCTGGGCATGCAATACAATAACACATAATTGCATGATTTTTATAACACATTTTTAATTTTTAATCGCTGCTCTGTACAAATTGTACTAGCAATGTCAAGAAAACTGCCTGATTTATTTAACTATTTATTGCAACCTGTAACAATATTGACATTAAGTTTATTAATACTGAAAGGAGGTTTTTTAGATAATTATTTAATACTGGAAGGAGACGGGTGAGTACATCGCTCCAATCTCCAAGTTTTACCTACTCCAATTTGGAGAATGGTGCCATTTAATGTTTAAAAAAAAATGGAACACATTCATATTGTTGGTTTCATCCCCCATGGCATGTTACAGCTGGGATGGGAAACCAATGATATGTTGATCTTCGAGGAGGACGTTGCTTGTGTGTCTCTATTGTACATTGGCTAGAGGCAGAAACATTTCAGGCCAATATACATTTGACAATTAAGCTTTCATCTTATTTATCTAATATTTCTGTAAATGAACATGTATGTTGAATAGTCCCGAGAATGACACTTTATAATTAGAGAGAGAGAGTCACACAGCGTGGAAACTGTCATTTGGCCCAACTCATCCAAATTGCCCCATCTAAGATAGTTTTGTTGACTGCATTCGTCCCATATCTCCCTAAACCTTTCCTGTCCAAATATATTTTAAATATTGTTATTGTACTTTTATCAACTATTTATTTTGACACCTTCCTTTCCTATCAGATTGAATAATCTTAACTCTCAGTTGCTCCACCCACCCCTCCCAGCCTCTGTTGCTATCTCCACCCTTTCCTCCCATTCCTGACTCCATCTGCTAATCACCTGCTCCTCACCTGGATGCAGCTATTACCAAAGATCCTATAGCAGAGCTCTGTTATAGGATCTTTGGCTATTACTTGCCAGCCTTCACATTTTATACTGGCTCTCTCCCACTATTCTTTAAGTCCAGAGAGAGGGGCACGACCCAAAACCCTGACAGTCTATTTCCCTCCACAGATGCTGCCTCTACTGATGAGTTCTTCCAGCAATGTTTTTTTTGTAGATTGGTCATCTTTGCACATCATTGAAAGATTTTGAACAAACTTCCTGGGGAATTGAACACTGAAATAATAAAATTGTTTACAACCAGCAATTACAGAAGATACTAAAAAGCATGAAATTAACTGAGCACTGCAAATGATGTTCTACTCCTCAGTATGTTGGGGGTCGGAGGCAGCAGTGCAGGAGCCCATGGATGTTCCTGGAATCTAATTGCAACAATATGCTATGTGTACAGTTTTGATTAGATCTTATGAACATACCATAACCTTCAACCAATAATCAATGCAAACGCTTTCCTAGTTCATTATGAAACACTTACCAAAACTATACATCACGATCAGTTATCATTGTTGCTATAATTTTCTGAAGATTTGGGAGATCTTCAACACACAAGAATAGGTTTGTAGATGATCTTTCATCTCATGTAGATAGAAAAGCGGATCTACTACCGATCCAATATTGTTGTACGATCTGAGACTAGGCTGTCTTTTATAAACCATGTCTGGGGATAACTGCTTTCCACTACTCCCACTGCTCCTGCTAGTGGGAGAGCCTCGGATCAGAGGACGTAGCCTCAAAATAAAAGGACGTACTTTTAGAAAGGAGATAAGAAGGAATTCCATGAATCTATGGAATTCATTGCCACAGGTGGCTGTGGAGGCCATGTGAGTGGATATTTTTAAGGTAGAGATTAGCAGATTCTTGATTACTAAGGGTGTCGGAGGTTATGGGGGGAAGGCAAGAGAATGGGGTTGAGAGGGAAAGATAGCTCAGGCATGATTGAATGGCGGAGTTGACTTGATGGGCTGAATGACCTAATTCTGCTCCAAGAACTTATGAACTTGCAGATGCTGTCTGATCTGTTTGGTATGTCCCATATTTATTCTGCTAACTTCAGTCTCTGTTGCAAATGAAGGTGGGTACCCCTGCATAATACTGCCTAAACCCGAGCATCTATTAAATAGTTGGTGCTCAGCACAGTAACCACACCAGCATTACAATCTGGCACTTTGGAGAGATGGCATGATATCAGAATAAATTGATTTAAGAGAGATTATATTTACAGCTCCATATATTTATACAGCATTGTATTAACAAAGGTGATGAGTATCATTGGTTATGTTTTAAAGCAAACAATCAGAAGGGCATTACCTGAGTGTATCTTCTGGCTATTTTACAGTCAAAAGATTCTTACCCCTTCCAGCATAGTCCTCTTTTTGTTCATAAATTTGTCATGAATGGGCTGTACCCAGCGGTTAGAGTTGATAATGACACAAACATTTTTGCCTCTGGCACCCAAACAAGATTAAGTTATAATCTTTGTACTAAATGTACATAGTATATTTTTTAAAGACTCTTGTGCTAACTGATCTATTTGTTTGTAATTTTAAATACTAATTCCAGGTGGTGATGGAAATATTTTTCAAATATAAAATATAGTTGTTGTCAGTATGTTATAATAGTTTAGTTCAATGAGTCCTCAGTGCTGGTATGTGTACTTGGATCCAACAGAGACATTTTTAAGCACATTCCTGCCTCCTTGCTGTAAATGTAAACCACCTGGGGCATTATTAGCCCAGTTCCAAATATGTGCAGATTCAGATTAGAGACTGCAACTAATCAGGGGATTAGGCAATGGGAAATGTTCCTTTTCAATACACTTTGAGTCTTAAGAGTAGTTAGCATTGTTTCAGGTCAGGTATGACATTATCAGTGTAAAGAGTCAAATTCCTCATTCACTCTTCACCCGTTCCTTCACCCACTGCCTTAGACTCCAGCTTGAAGCACTGCGGTGGGACTGACCAACCTGAGTAAATGGTATCTTCAGGAGATGTTTAGTGCTGTTGGGGATCTTTTGCTTCTGACTTCTCGAGTGGAAGTAAAAGGTCCCACAACACTAAGGGCGGATGGTGGTGCAGTGGTGGAACTACAAATTGTCCCTAATGTGTGGGGATCGCTGGTCGGCGTGGATTTGGTGGGCCGAAGGGCCTGTTTCCATGCTGTATCTCTAAATCTAAAACAATCTGGAAAAATTGCTGGGGGAGTTCTTGATGTCCTGAAGAAAACATATTCTGCCTTCAGGATCAACAAGTCTGATCATCAGGACACTATCTCATTGGCTTTGTATAAATCAGGCACTGTTTCCTGCATTAATCAATCCACAGAACTTCTAAAATTACTTACTGGGGGCAAAATGTTCTGTGATGTTTACCTTGTTATGCATGGTGCTATGTAAATGCAAGTTTTCTTTCTCCTTTTTGGGTCCGAGTTTGAACTTTTCCAAATTCTGTTTATTTTTGCTGAATTTGTTTGAAGAGTAAAAGTCCTCGATCCAAAGCTCTGCATCATTGATCGGAGGAAACGCTGTGTGGGTAAACGTTTAGTAAAGTAAAATAAGGAAATTGCAGTTCAATTTCAAGGAAACAAAGATCTAGCTTCATATTTCACCAAATCCCATTGATTTTAAATATGGAATGATCTATATGATTTCTGTGATGGTTAATTACAAAGAAAACTATAATTTACTATATAAGCATGTCATTAAATAATGCATTCACAAGATCTTGTGCATGGGCGTAATTGCCAATTTAAGCTGCTCTCATGAATCAATGAAATGTAATATAAAAGCATGTTTTCGGTGGGGGTCATGACCAAAGAAGTGGTAAAATGGTTCTGTGTTCTGATCTGGTGAAGCCCTCCTCTATGAAACGTGTTGATGCGTGTAATCATGAATGGCTTTTTTGGTTAGGTAGTCATTGTGGAGGATAGGTAAAATGTTTGTTTATAAAGTAGCTGTGTTGACCCATCATGAGTTGTATAGTACATCATTATTGGAGTACAGCAAATGTGGCAACCCATTGAAGCACAGCAAGCTCCCATAGATGCCAAGATAATAAAGGCCCTGTCATCTGTTGAGGTGACATTGATTGAGAAATTGGCATTATCCAGACCCTGGCCTCCCAAACACTGTCCATATATTTTACATCATCATGGGCTGATTCTCTTTGACATCAAGACCAACGAACAGTGGATTTCTCCTTCACTAGTAGAGGCTGATCTACCTCGGGTCTCATTGTCTCTCCTGTACCAGTTCTCCATAATCTCAAAAATCCATCCACTTTCTCTTTAAATATTTCCAATGATCTTGCCTCCACAACCTTCTGAGTTGAGAATCGCTGCTCTCTATGTATCTCAGAGATAAAAGATTGGACCATGTCTGAAATTTGTGGAAACTTCTCCCCTATTGTGCTCACTCAGGAGCTGATATGTTTCAATGAGAAATGACAGTACAGTGGTGCAGCGGGTAGAGCTGCTGCCTTACAGCACCAGAGACCCGGGTTCAATCCTGACTATGGGTGCTGTCTGTATGGAGTTTACACATTCTCCCTGTGACCATGTGGGGTTTCTCCGGGCCCTCCAGTTCCCTCCCACACTCCAAAACACATACAGGTTTATGGGTTAATTGGCTTTGTTAAAATTGTAATTTGTCCCTAGTGTGTAGGATAGTGTTAGCATACTGCTCGGCATGGACTTAGTGGGCCGAAGGGCCTGTTTCTGCGCTGTATCTCTAAAGTCTCAATAATATATCCTTCCAAAGTCCAGAGAATACAGATCTCTTTAGCTGTTCATGACAGGACAGTCCACGTAACCCAGGGATGAGTCTGGCGTATACCATTGGGACCGTGACAAGTGCCACTATGACCTTTCTTTATTAAGACCGAACTTCTGCACAATACTCACCAATACCTTGCACCATTGTAACTGCACTTCCCTATTTCTCAACTCCAATACTATTGCAATAAAGACCAACGTATCATTTGCCTTTCTACCTACTAGCTACATCTGCCTGTTAGCTTTTTGTGATTTCTGTACAAAAACATCCAAATCTCTCTACATTCTGCCCATCTGCAATCTTTCTCCATTTAGACAATAGTCTGCTTCAGTTTTCCTTTCTTAACATGCATAACTTCACACATTCCCACGTTGAGCTCCATGAGCCAAGCTTTCACCCACTCACTCAACCTATATGTAGCCTGTAGCAGAGTCCAAATATCCTCACCACAACATGCTGTCCAACCTGTTTCCGTCAGACTCTGCCTCCTCCTTCACATTGTGAACAAGTGAGAGCCAAGAGCTGATCCTAAGGATGTTACACAAATTGCACCCTCCCTGCCTGGAAAAGGGCCATGGAATTTGGCTCTGTCTTCTGCATGATAACAAATCTTTATTCCATGCACCTCACCAATGCCAGAAGCTTTTACCTACTGCACCAGCCTCTTTTGTGGCACCTCATCGAAAGCTTCTGGATTTGTGACATGTCCTCATGGTTTTATACCTGTTTAAATTGTAAAGATTATGCTGCCCTAACAGTTAAGCAAAGGGGTGAAAGTTTGCACGGTACGTTCAATATGCTTGGACAACCGAGAAATGCTTTGAAGTGTTTCATTTCATTCATTTGCAATAAATTAAATATTATAAATGAAATAGTTCTCAAAACATTTCTCTACAGTCCAAGCTTGTTGAACGTACAGTGCAAACTTTCAACCCTTTGCTTTCAACCCTTTGCAATATCTTTGCTAAGACCTATCGCTTCCTGCCCCTTAAGAAGTTTATCTTGTTAGCTATGACACATTTAGCAACACTAATGTGTTTAGTAATCATGATTGAAGGTCTCAAAGTAGCAGGCAAGTCCCACGTAATTCAGCAGATCAGAGTAGGAGGATTGGAATGAACTGGTTGTACGACATTTGCAGACTTGCAAAGTTAAAACCCCAACAGCCTTTATTTTTACTGTGGTGCATGGGGATGGAGGGAGAGGTGTGTGTGGGGGAGAGGTGTGTGTGGGGGGGATGAGTGTGTGTGTGGGGGGGATTGTGGGGGTTTGGGGGGGGGGGGGAGGTTTGGGTGGGCGATGTGTGTGTGTAGGGGGGGTGTGGGCACGTGCATGAGTTTCTGACCTGGCATACGTTAAAAAATGTGTCCCTTGCATTGAAGGAACACTCTCACCAAAGTTCACAGCCATGGCTTGCAGCACACTCTGAATAATCTGCCCTCTTACTTTCCTATTTCCTTTTCTCATTACTTGTTCCCTTTTCTCTTCTCTACCTTCAGGGAGGAGATACAGGAGCTAGAAAGCTTGAATGTCCACACTTAAGATCAGCATCTTCCCCACTGCCATCCGATTCCTGCACCAATTTAAGTCAATCAGGCTTAATCCCAGACTTCACAGTTTCCAGTGTCCTTATAAAGTTAGTGCAATTAGATGTGACTCAAATGGCAAAAAAAATTATCAGCACTTCATGAAGACCACAGACACATTTTTACTATGAGTCTTTGTGGTTGTATCAGGGAATGTTATGCAGAAGTAATTCATCCCACTAAAGAACAATCTGAAATATTGTTTAGTGTTTTCTAGGTTTAGTATTGGCAGCAAACAGCTGTCTGCAACCGCAAGTATCCCCCGACATGAATTATGCTATGATCTCATGTGGACTGTTGCAAACATTTCCAATGTCAAGTAAAACCACAATATCAGCCACAGATTCATGAAACAAACATCATCTAAATATAAAATTAACTTTTTAAACCGGTTACCCTTCTCTAAAACGAGCCAAGTCCTTTAACATTGCAGTTCCGTGGGTTCTGGCAACTATGCTCTTCATGTACAGCCCCTGATATGGGAGCAGGAGCGGTCTATAAACCCCGGCTCCTGAATGTGCACAGCATCAACTTTATGCCCAGGCATAGGATATATTTGTTAATTGTCTTCTTTCTTGCCAGTGATTGAAGGAAATGACCTACCTCATCTTTCAATACACCCAATCATTGAATCACCCAGAACAGACAACTCCAAAGATTGCCGCATCTGTACCCAGGATGAGGTGTTCCACACCAGGGCATCGGAGATGTCCTCATTCTTCAGGGAACGGGGGTTCCCTTCCCCTACCATAGATGAGGCTCTCACCAGGGACTCTTCTATACCCCATGACTCTACTCTCACTCCCCATCCCCCCCCCCCCCCCCCTCGTAACAAGGGCAGAGTCCCCCTTGTCCTCACCTTCCACCCCACCAGCCGTCACATACAACAAATAATCCTCCGTCATTTTCGCCGCCTCCAACGTGACCCCACCACTCGCCACATCTTCCCATCTCCCCCTCATCTGCTTTCCGCAGAGACCGCTACCTCCGTAACTCCCTGGTCAATTCGTCCCTTCTCAACCGAACCACCCGCTCTCCGGGCACTTTCTTTTGCAACTGCGGTGTCTTACTTTTATCCTTCTCTCTCCTAGTGCCATCCACAAAGAAAGCTGCAGCTGCAGAACCAACTGAACCAGCTCTGTCGGAGGTTAGCGCAAAAAAACGACTCCCCACCAAGCGGTGCCTGGCTGAGCTCAGACCGTCATCGAGCCTTCAGCAGAAGGAGCAGCTGATGCCACTAAAGAGAAGGCGTACAGAAATCGAGGTCTCTGCAGATAATCATACAGTAACTGATTTGCGAAGGAAACGCAGCTCCTCCCGAATTGACCACGTCAACTTTGTGGCAAAGACTTACAGAAAGGACAGCCAGCCGTTCTCAAATCGGAGCAACACTCTCGCCAATGAAGGATCTAAATTTGTGAACATGCCTCCACATATCAAAAGAATCTGCACACCAGCAGTGTCCAAGAAGAGGAAAGCTCCATCCAGCACCATTCCCAACAGCAATATCCTCCCCTCGATGTCAAGTAATTGCATTTTGAATGAAACCTTTGAAACTGCAGAAGGGTGTGATCAGGATGCCACCATAATTCTTGGCCCATCAGCTGATCAAAGACTTGCAGATACCCTGGACCACAGCACAATGCCGCAGACCAACAACTCGTTTCTACAGAGGTTTGACTCTTTTTATTCATATTTTCCTCGTACCAATATCCCAATAGAATTTATTTTGGACATCATTGAGATGGAGAGGATTGCACCACAGTCACCTGCCAACAATGTTTTACTTGTCGCTGCTTCAGATCCCTAGTTAAGCCAGTTTGCAGGATCGCCCTCCATTATTCCAACCACATTTAGTGTAGAGATACAACATGGGCAAAGGCCCTTTGGCCCATCAAGACCACATAGACCAACGATCACCCATTCACACTATTTCTATGCTATCCTACTTTCTCATCCACCCTGTACACACAAGGGACAATTTACAGAGGCCAATTACCCTGCAAACTTGCACGTCTTTGGAATGGGAGGAAACCGGGGCACCAGGAGCAAACCCACATGGTCACACAGAGAATAATTTGGGCACAGGCTTGGTGAGCCGATCAATCTCAGTGGGGTTTGTACCATTTGAGGGAGGGAAGGGGAGGATAAAATTGATCTAATTTTATTTCATTATTTTTATTTTCAGCTAATTTTAATTCAAAAAGAAACTATTAAACATTCCTGATAATCAGAAATTGTTTGAAAACCGTGAAGCAAAGTATGTTCTAGATCTAATCAGTGTTGATGTGATTAGGTGCTGTCAGGCATTGAAAATCAATAAATCTGCAGATGCTGGATGTCTGAAATAAAAGATGTGTAATGCTCAGTAGGTCGGGCAGCATGTGTGGAAAAAGAGCCAGAGATAATGATTCAGTTTAAAGCTAATGTGTTTTCTCCCCAACCCATTCTGGCAAGCTTCCACCTGAAATATTAGGTGGGCAAAAATGCTGGAGAAACTCAGAGGGTGAGGAAGGAATTTCCTTCGCTCCATAGATGCTGCCGCACCCGCTGAGTTTCTCCAGCATTCTTGTCTACCTTCGATTTTCCAGCATCTGCAGTTCCTTCTTCAACCTGAAATATTAGCTCTGTTTCACTTTACACAGATGCTGTCTGACTTGCTGAATGTTTCCCACTGTTCTGTTATGACATATTTAAATAACTTTGAGAAAGAGAAAAACTAATAGACCCGTTAATGTGGCTTATTTTCTTTGCTTAAATCTTTGTTCAGCGATGTCCTTTATTTTATACTTGCAGATTGGACCTGCCGAGATTTGCAGTTAAAAACCAGCCTAGCGTCCTGTACACGGCTAAAAACCCATACGCGACTGTCAGCAGATCCGTCACGAGAACAAACACCAGAGTAACAGGACAGCGGAAAAAACGATATTCAAGGTCAGTCGGTACAGGTGGAATGCATAATAGGAAGGGGCAGGAGAGTTACATGAGGAATCCTCTCCCCCCCCCCCTCACCCTCCCCCCCCCCCCCCCCCTCCCCCTTCCCCTCCCCTTCCCTCTCTCTCTTGTCTTTCCTTCTGCAGCTTTCACTCCTTCCTTCCATCTGTCCCTTGCCCCCCCCCCCCCCCCCCCCCCCCCCCCGTGTGTGTGTGCCTCTCTCTCTCTCTCCCTCCTTCCGTCCCCCTCACCCGTTGCCAGTGGTGAGTGAGGTTTGATGGCTCCCAGACGTCAGCTGTTGCCATTGTGTGAATGTGAATGTAAATGCTGGAGAGTGTTCCCAAGCTCTTTAATAACCAGCCAGATGGTCTTCACTAATGGGGGGGGAAAGAAGTTGGTGGTGCATGAGAAGCTGGAATTGCAAGAATGTGAACATCAGAGTGTTGGATCGGGGAATGTTCAAAGGTTGGGAAACCCACCGAGGTGTTTAATTACAAGGGGAATTTAAAATTATATCATTAATGGTTATCAGGGCAAAGAATTTTCCACTTAACCATTCACATGTAATATAAAAAAACTGCCATTCTTTTATAGTTTAATGGCGTGGTTAATAATGGTTATCTAAATATTTAACGATCTTAACGTTTAATATTTAAAATATGTTGCAGCAAAGCATTAACAATTTTAGGTTTTAAAACCAAAATAAACATAGAAAATAGGTGCAGGAGAAGGCCATTCGGCCCTTCGAGCCTTCACCGCCATTCAATACGATCATGGCTGATCATCCAACTCGGTATCCCATCCCTGCCTTCTCTCCATACCCCCTGATCCCTTTAGCCACAAGGGCCACATCTAACTCCCTCTTAAATATAGCCAATGAACTGGCCTCAACTACCTTCTGTGGCAGAGAATTCCACAGATTCACCACTCTCTGTAAAAAATGATTTTCTCATCTCGGTCCTAAAAGACTTCCCTCTTATCCTTAAACTGTGACCCCTAGTTCTGTACTTCCCCAACATCGGGAATAATCTTCCGGCGTCCAGCCCCTTAAGAATTCTGTAAGTTTCTATAAGATCTCCCCTCAGTCTTCTAAATCTTCTAAAGGACTGTGGACGGTAAGAGCTTGTTGTAAGTTCCCTCTATAAACCCCCTGAATTGTGATGTTCATGGTCATGCAACATGGAAACGGGCTTCTTCACCCAATATATCCATGTCAACATGTGCCTTCATACACACCAGTTTGGCCCATATCCCTTGATTTGTTCTACCCGGTCCAAATGTCTTAAATATTGTAATTGTACCTGCCTCTACCACTGCCTCATTCCACATGATGTAGAGAAGGTTGGACCTCATCTTATAATTCACAATATCGGGCACCTCACCACTACATATCTTCAGTTTTAAACTCCCCCACCGTAGGAAAAGACTGCGACGATCCTCTTTGACTCTATCAACCTCTAAGGTCAGTCACCTCAGCCTCCTAAGCTCCAGGGAAAAAAGCCCTAACCTATCCATTTTGCTCAATCTTTGCTTATCTGACAACCTTTTATCTCCAATTTACCTCCAGGCTTAGTCATTATTTTGACTTGTCTGTCAATAATCCCTGTCCCCACCCCTCACCTGCATCCACCTATCCCATAAAAACAATGAACTGCTGATCCTAGTTTGCATCTCATCGCCACATTCCATGGTTCCATCCCACCCCCACCCTCCCCTTCCAGCAGCATCCACCTATCATTTGCCAGGCTCCCCCCCCCCAATATCTCATCCAGCTGTTTTCCCTACCCCAAAAACGGGGGGGTGGGGAGAGATCACGACCCAAAACATCAGATACCCATTCCCTCCACAGATCCTACCTAACCCACTGAGTTCCTCCAGCACTTTGTGAATTACTCAAGTATCCAGTATCTGCAGTTTCTTGAGTCTTCACCATGGTACATGTTCATTTTTTTTTTTGCAAACTGCTTTCACTGGGAACAAAAACGAATGAATATTTGGGTCCTTCCTTGATTCAATATTCAAATTCCTTAAAAACAATTTTATTAAATCAGAAGCTACACATATGCCAATGTTGTGTGTCATGCAGCTGACAGTATTTCCTGTGTTCGTGCCGCGCATCAGTTTTAATCTGCAGGCAGACCAGACTGGTTATGACGTGATTCTGTGCCAGAGTAACTTCCACACCAAGTTTCACACTGGCAATGATGTCAAACATTAACTCCCTCAACACTTTGGGAACTGCTGCCAATTCAACAGTAATGTTTCCACAGAAGTAAACAGCCCATGGGGGTAGAACTAATAATGCTGGGAACACTGAGCAGGCCGGGCACAAAGATAACATTACCAACTTCCCATTAGAAAGGTGGAACATCACACAGATGCAAGTTTTAGGGTACAGAGGTGGTGGGGTGGGGATGGTGGTGGTGGTGGTGGATGAATAGATAGGTTGGAAGACCAGGTAAAACAACAGAATAATTAAACAGGGTGGTTAAGAATGTTTAATTGTCATTTGTACCAGCAATGGAACAATAAAATTCTTGCTTGCTGTGGTCAGACACTGGAGGGCACAGCTGTGAGAAGGCACCTGGATTAGAGGGTGGTAACTACAAGGTTGGAACTATTTGGATTGCTTTCTCGTGCGTGTGTGTGCGTGCATGTGCGTGTGTGTGTAACGTTATGACGGGCACAGACAGGGTAGATGGTCAGAACCTTTTTTCTAGAATGAAAATATCAAAGACTAGAGGTCATAGCTTTAAAGTGAGAGGGACAAAGTTTAAAGGAGATGTGCAGGGCAATTTTTTGTTACAGAGGGTGGTCAGTGGCTAGGACATGTTACCACGGGTGGTGGTGGAGGCAGATATGATAGTGGCATTTAACAACCTCTTAGACAGGCACGTGGAGATGTAGGAAATAGTGGGAAATGGAGCATCTGCAGGCAGAGATTAGTTTAATTTGGCTTCATGTCGCGTGTAGACATTGTGGGCCTAAGAGCCTGTTCTCATGCTGTACTGTTCTATGTTTATTATAACTGTTGTGTGATCCTTTGCTCGTAGTGGCTTCTCAACCAGTGGCCGGCAATACCAGGGTAAATCCAGGAGGTCTCCCGCCTGCAAGACTCGGCTTACTTCAGGTATTTGTGTCTGACATAAAGCCTTGTACTGGTATCATTGGCCTGCATTTGGTCCATATCCCTCTAAACGTGTAGCTGTTAGTTTAGGGTCAAGATGATGATTTTCTGACTTCTCACAGTGACTTCCAGCAGACCTCCATGAAGTCACTCATCTGAAAATCGATGAAGTGAAATGTCCTTTTGGCTTAGTTCGATTTCCAATATTTACTCGTTGTGTTAGGAAACACAAAGCCACTGCCTGCAAGATAGGAACTCTTGTCAACGGACTCTGACATATGAGCTATAAATAGTTTTTATATACAGATGCAAACATTTATTCCTTCCTAGTATAAAGCTGAGATCGCCAAGAAAGAAAAAAATGTTAACATCTGTGTTTACTGTTGTAAGGTTGAAAATTGATTGCTGTATTAATTTCAACCAGTATAATGAGGAGTTGAGAACTTGTCTAATCCTAGACGTAGTGAACCTTGGTCATAACCCTGGGTCATAAAATAAAAGTTTCTGTCTAAGTTTCTATCATAACACAAGCAGTGATTCAGTCTGTAGGAAAGAGCTGCAGAAGCTGCGTTAAATCGATGGTAGACACAAAATGCTGGAGTCAGTGGGACAGGCTGCATCTCTGGAGAAAAGGTGGGTCGAGGCCCTTCTTCAGATCACTGTGGGGGGGACAGAGATAGAATGTAATCGGAGACAGTAAGACTGGTGGGAGAACTGGGGAGGGGGAGGGGATGGAGAGAGAGAGGGGAAAAATGGCTATTTGAAGTTTGACCAGTCTGAAGAAGTGTCTCGGCATGAAACGCCATCCATTCCTTCTCTCCAGAGATGCTGCCTGTCCCGCTGAGTATCTTCGGTTTAAACCAGCATATGCAGTTCCTTCCTACACACGTGAAGTGTTAAAGATGGTTTTTGATCTGTGCACAATTCACAGTAATAATCACAGCACAGAAACAGGACCTTCAGCCCACCAAGTCTATGCCAGCCAACAACCACCCCTTTACATTAATCCTATTTTTTAAATCTCTCTCCCCCTCATACTCATTAACTGTCCCCTGATTCTACTCATCAACGAGGGGAAATTTGTAACAGCCAATTAAACAACAAACATGTGTGTTTGGGATGTGTGATTCCGCATGTGAGCACAGCACATGCAAACTCCACACAGATAGTATAGAGGTCAAGATTGAACAAGTGTTTGGCACTGTGACGGCGGCTCTACCAGCTGTGTCACTGGCTGGCAGGTCAGACTGACATGACACTAGATCCTGGTGTTTTGTTCGAGTGTGGTCACAAAGCTGCCAACACAATTCATGCTCACGAGTCGATGTTTATCTGATCTTCAGCCAGTTAATAAGGTTGAGTTTCCAAATCTGAAATCCTTTTAACAATCAGTTAAAGTGACAGGAATGCAAAAAATTACCTTGTAGATCACAAGGAACGAGTTTACAGAGACAAACTTATAAAATCTGGAATTCTGACATGCTCAAAGTTCATAAGAGAAACCCATGAAAAGGTCACAACTTTCCGTGATAACGAGCGAGCATCCCTTTAGTTGTTATTTTATAGCTACTTCCTGACTGCGATTCCAAAGGTGAGGTTCAGTCAAGGAAAGGATGGAATATGTGGTCGTAACTTCCTCACTACCACCTCCGTCTTCATCTGTCCCCGGTTACTTTCTGATAGGGCCACAGTTTAGTGGGTGGGGGCCTTGCGTGAGTCTGCACAGACACAGGAATGCTGGAGGGGCTCAGCCAGGCAGGCAGCAACTCTATAAAGACAAACCACATTTCAGGTCAACAACCTTTCCTCGGAGCTCGGCAAGACTGGAGCATTTACACTCTTCAAATTCAGCATCTGCAATTTAATTTGTTTTCATTACTGTTGAAATCCCAGCCAGCCCTCACCTCACCACCTCATCAGCTGCAGTAATATTTTAAAGTACGAATGTAGTCACCTAAACTCTTTCTCTCCTCCCTGACATTTGTTGGGCTCCTGGTAGTCCCTTGGGAAAAGTCTAACCGGTTAGTGAATTACAGGGTTATCCAGCCTTGTCAGTCAGTGGCCAGAGAATGCATCACCCTTCTGTCTGTTTGCCACTGCAAACATTGGTTCAACTGCTGTGCCAGAGTGATGTACTGGGCTGCCACTGCCAGTGTTGCTGCTGTAAACATTGGTTAGACTGCTCTTACAACATTGTGTCCAGTTGTGGCCAACACATTACAGAAAGATCCATGGGGATATTGCTGGGAATACAGGGTGGTAGCAGTGAGCGTTACACTTAGAGGGCTACAAAATAAAGAGGAGCGCAGATCGGGTAGATGGTCTGCCTCTTTTTTCCAAGGGCACAGGACATGAGATTCAGACTCGCGTACAGAGACAACGAAAATTCGCGTTTAAGGTGAGGGGAGAAATCTCAGGGATATGCGAGGGGTAAGCTTTCCACGCAGGGGTGGTGAATGTCTAATGAGCTAGTGGAGGCAGATACAACTACAATGTGTTAAAGGTACCTGGAGAGAAGATATGGAGGCATACGAGCCCTAATGCAAGTTACTGAAATGAGTTAGATTGTTACATTCAGCATGAACGTGGGCAGAAAGGCTGGCTACTATGCTGTATGTATCTGTGCTATCAGTTCTTAACTCTTGTACACATAGAAATGGTACAAGGTTTAGTTACACTTTGTGAAATGATAATGCCTGACCTTTCTTTACACAGCACAGTACTCCAGCCCAATGTTACATTCACTGGACAAGAAAAACGGAATTGGTGGCAGTCTGCCAGGCAGCCAGAGTTTTCAATTCCTGTCGCAAACCAGTTTGAAGAATTCAAGTAAAATGCTTTCTTTCTGACCAGAGAATGATTGAGAACACGAGACAGTAATTGCATTTGTTTGCTCCCACTTGCCTTGTCTGCATTTGAAATTTGAACTGCGTTGATAATATTGATTATTGAGCAGCCTGATGCCGTTTCCAATCCTGAGGCTGACCTTGCAGTATTTTCAATACTGTTAACCTTTTAACTATTTTGCATTCATTGTTTTCATTCCATCGTCATTTGCCCGACTCCCTGACAGGGCAACCGTGCTCTGGTTCCTGGATAGTCCTCGGAATGTTTTTCATCTCACTCCATGGCTGGTCGACTGGAAACGGGATTTTTTCATTCTGTCTAACGGGATTGAGTTCTGCACTCCCATCCTGTGGCTGTGCTGAGTTCTGTGAAATCTTCCCAATTGGCACAGTCAAACAACATGCATGCATCTTTTGAAAGCCATGCAAGTTGAACCATTACTTTCATTTTCTATGTCTTGTTATTGTTTTCTACCATGCTGTAAATCTGTGTTTTTTGTTCATTTAAATAAAATAAGATTTTTAAATTGATGGGCTCTGCTCCTGACACCAGCTTGATGTTGGCTCCTGTAAAGCCATAATCCTCAGGCACTGGAAAGCACGAGGGCAAAATGGGTGCAAAGTAAAGCCCATTAAACATGATACAGGTGTCATTTTAATTCTTGATTCTTCACTGTTAAGAGACAGCAGGTATCTTACGGCATCTATCCAGATGAAGGAGGTTGCAGTCCATAGTTCTGCCAACCAAATGAGCATTGAAGTCTGAGTCCCTGCATGTAGGTTGTGCAGCTCTGTTGCTCCCATGTGCACACTGTCAGAACTGCTCTGGTAAGCTAGCTTGCATTTTAATGGAAGTACAAGAGACTGCAGGTGCTGGATTCTTGAGCAAAAAAACAAAGTGCTGGAGGAACTCAGTGAGTCGGGCAGCATATGTGCAGGGAATGGACAGGCAGTGTTTGGGGTTGGGACCCTTCTTCAGATGATGGTTATGGCAAGTTTGCTTCTTAACTTTGCAATAACTAACTAATATTTTCTTATCAAATATGCTTCTTCCCCATTTCATTCCATTGGCGGGTGCAACTTCAGCAGAGCTGAAGCTAGGTCTCCAATATCCTGAGTTCATATGTTTGGTCAAGTTTGATTTGACAGTTTTTATCACGATGCCTAGATCTTGTCCTGTGTAGGTCTCCTCCTCTATGGCACTGCTGAATGTAGCAATATATCGCGTGAGGAAGAACAACATTCCTTTTATGTGAATGTGCCACACCTTTGTTTCATGCATGGTAGAAATGGAAGTAGTCCTCTCACCTTTTAAGAATGTTCTGCTGAAATTGATTGCACAAGTCATGACGTCTTTGCTTTCACAAATTAATATTGTTAGAAATTGGTTGTACTGACAATGGACGGTTTCTTCAGGCTCTTAAATGTGAATTGTTCCATCCAATAAAAGGGCAAAGTTGCCCCATTACACGGGGAGAGAGTACAGTTAATGTTTGGCCTTAGCACCCATGCACGGCCTGCCATTCTGTCAGCCAAGGGTCTTAACCCGAAACGTCACCCATTCCTTCTCTCCAGAGATGCTGCCTGTCCCGCAGAGTTGTTCCAGCACTTTGTGTCTACCTTCCATCTCTTCTGGCATATTGCAGACATCTGATGGAGCAAGTAGTGCAAAGGAAAGAGATTTATTTCTGGGGCAATCTGTCGGTGACAGGACGACTCAGCGTGATAACAGAAGGAGTTTTTTGAGGGTAGAGACGGGCAAAACTCTTTGTTATCGGCTTCAAGCCAATTCATCCATCTCCCGATTGCAATAATACCACCAGAGTCAGCAGATTGTTGCTCCAGTTTCCAGCCTCTTGTGTCTCGACAATTTGCAAGTGACCACGATGTAAAGAATTGTTACATATTGTATGCTAAATTAAACCCAATACACGTTGAAGCACCGTGCCTATATTGAAGAAGATTTTACTTTGAACTTGTAGATTACCAAGTATTAATCTCATAAACTGACATACGTAGCCTTCCAATAGTATTATCATGGTGGCTTTTCCGTTCATCCAGCCACATTGCCACCGCTAACTTGTTTTGCCGCCTACGTTCCACATTTCTTTCAGCTCCTGCTGTTGGGTGGTCAAGCAAGGGCTACAGAATGACAAGCACACTCCAGAGAATTAGCCCTGACCAAAACGAATGGAGTGTATTGGAAATAGGCTGAAGTGCAAAGGGGGTAACACAGGCGTAAATGCTTCGGCTTGGTTGCCGAGTGGAATTGTAGATCAGTAGTACTCCTTTGATCACAGGGCAAGCAGGTAATTCATAAAGTTTGATATATGTATATAGCTTAAAGAACATGATACTTTATTGATGTCAGCATTGTATATTACTTTATTTTTTAACTGGTCTCTTTGTGTTGGGGGGGCAATCTTTTGTCCCTTTCTATGTTTGAAATGTAAAAGTAGTGATTGTATTAGTGTTTGGAGAGCACCCATGAAATGCAAACCTAAAGCTTGCCTAATGCAGTCATCCAATACAGAATCTCTTGTGATTAATCATTCAGATTAAGGACAAAACTATCAATATCATGCTGTTTGTACAAATCGAACACAAAGACTTAATCCTTGTGCTTCACCCTTTTGCTGTATGGTATCCCAAACCATGACACAAATACACTGGAATTTATCATTTAAATCTGTTGGAATGGCACTCTCTTAACTTGAAGCTACCTGCGGTTATGCAGAATGCCACCTAGAGCGGATGCAGTGACCCAGAACACATGGTGTCGGCATAGTGCTGGCCAGACCAACATGATTGCTCAGCAGGTGATATTCGTGGAGACTTGGTTGAGCTGTCTGCCCGCCAGGCATGCAGCAACACCCATGTATGTTTGATGCAATAGGCACTGTGATTGACAGGAGCACAGTAAGCTTCCAATATCAGAGAAACCAGAAGGTTGGTAACTTGTTCTGAGTTAGCTAGCACCCGAGAGCCTGTTGCTTAAGAGTGTTCTGTGCACCAGGCAAATTGTAGCACTTGTCAATCGGCCATCCAACGTGACAGTAATCACTATCAACAAGTCTAATGTAGTCTACAGAATCTGCATTGTCAATGGGTTATGACTTTATCAAGTATTCTGTGAGTGTGACGTCCTTAGGCAGCATAAAGTTGGATTTGGTGGCTGCTCCTCTTTCTTATCCTGTCAAATATTGTGCTTAATTTTCATTAAATTGTTTAGTAATAACTAGTGGGTATGTGATTTATTTGTTATGTAAACGGTGACGTCTTTTTTAAACCCCGTCTTACTATATTCACTGGTTCTTCCTCTAACCGAGAGAACGGGTCGTGTTTCCACCAGACCCCAGTACTTGCATGGTCAGGATTCCTGCTGGTTCTGCATCTTCCTCCCTTGTGCCTCTGGGGTAAGAGCCAGTGCTCCAGAATGTAGGTGGGACGTGCGGCCAGAACTAGGGTCCGGAGTGTAGGTGGGACATGGGGCCAGATCTAAGGTCTAGAGTGTAGGTGGGCTGTGGGGCAGGATCTAGGGTGTAGGTGTGTTGGACGATGGGTTAGGAGCCATGGGTCAGTCTGTGACTGCAGTGGGGAGCTGTAGACCTTGTGATGCCCAAATCCTCTGGCTTTGTTTTCCTGCTTCCTTTCAGCTGCTGGGCTCGATGAAAGGTTATTAACATGAAAATAAGCGCAACAAATATGTGCTTGGGTATGAATAAGAGAAACGTCTAATAGTCCAGAAAATCAGATCGACTGGCACCAGCAAAGTCCCCAGAGTGCCGGGCCATCGGAGTGTTCATGTGGTTGGATTTCTCCATCATTTACATATAAAATGAAACACATCCTAATCCATGACATTTTGCCCCGAACTAAGATTTATAAATAACAAACCTTATGTTGATGTGTTAGCCCTGTTGCTCCATCTCTTCATTGCCTTTTGCTTAAAGCTTTGGGTTTCAAAATTCCCTTCCTTGTTTCCAAATCCCCCCCCCCCCCCTGAGAGGTGAGAGGTCATAGTTCACCTTGAGAAGTCGCCATTCAGCTCTTGAGGTCAATGCAGAATTTAAAGGCCTCTCTAACGTAGGCTGTGCCTAAATTGGCCAACACCTTCATTCTGGAGTGCCCTCATGTTCCAGCTTAAATATTGACCAAGATTTTGTTTCCAATCCTAATACCCCGGGGCTCACTGTTGAAATTAATTTACCACCTTGTGAAACAGTGTGGGACATTTTGGCTTTGTTAACGGTGCTGTATTAATACAAGTTGTTGATGGATTTGAGCAGCTTTATTACCCGTGTAAGGTTGGAACCAGCAGTTGGTCTCCAGCTGGCATTTGAATTGCAAAATCTGTGAAATGGACTGTTGGCTTTTAACGCCGAGAGCCTGATGATGTTACGTATCTCCAGTGTTCGCGAGGGAGTATGAGCCGTTCTTGGCTGAGGACGAGACACTGGGTAACTTTACAGAAACGGCTTGCTCCATCTGATTCCCTGGACTGGTTCTGATCACTTCCGGCAGTAGGATTCTGCTGACCTTAAGATCAGTCTGAAGAAGGGTCTTGACCCGAAATATCACCCATTCCTTCTCTTCAGCGATGCTGCCTGTCCTGCTGAGTTACTCCAGCATTTTGTTCTATCTTAAGCTGACCACATGACTATGGGGAAGTGTCTTTTATGCTCTGGGCAGTGCAGAATGATTCTATGTAAAAGCTGCTCTTTTCTAATCCATTGTTCTTTTTATTGAAGGCTGATTAACTGCTGATATTTCAGGCACAGATTTCCGTTGAGTATCTTGTGCGGTTTTACCCGTTGCAAGTTTATTTCAATCCAGTTCACACTGTTTCTTTGAAAGACACAAAGTGTTGGAGTAATTCTCTGGGTCAGGCAACATCCGTGGAGAACACGGGTAAGTGACATTTCGGTTTGGAACCCTTCTTCAGACGCTGTCTTCTTTACACTCTGGAGTCTGAAAAAGGGTCTCGACCAGAAACGTCACCTATCCATATTCTCCCGCGACCCACTGTGTTATTCCAGCACTTTGTGCCTTTCCTTGGTAAACCAGCATCTACATTTCCTTGTTTCCACACTGCCCATGTTCCTCCCACGTAAAACAGACACTTGGAGATATTTGACCAAGGATGGATGGTGCTCATGAAGGACAAACCAACGTTCTCTGTCAAAATGTGTTCTTTGTACAATGGATCACAACCCCTCAGCCAAAAGTGCCTGTGGATGGTAAATGTGGAGAACACTGAGGGAAGCAATATAATCCATTGATGTGTTTGTCTTGATTGCAGTATAATACACAATTTAAACATCTCTGATGTAAAATTGTTTATTGTTAACTGCATGATTAATATTTTATCTGGGACTTTATTCCGAGCGCAAGGTTCATCTTTGTTTATGGTGTTTCTTGAAACATATTTTATGCAGAAAATCATAAAATGAGTCGGTTCCCCTCTGCCACCAATGGGCACGAGGTCTGGAGAATGTTGCTTTGTTCACAAACATCTGGCTCTAATGTTACATTAACCAGACTTAAAAGCCATTAAACCTGAAACTTGGTACGGTTTCAGACCTGATTCGATACTTTTGTCGTGCTGATTATGTTTTTAGGGTGGGTTGTTGCTGTAACAGTATTTGAGGCAGGCTATCAGACCTTGGAGATCCTTCAAGCAGAGCCTTGATTCCACAAACTGGGCAAGGATGAGTACTCATCTGCCCAGGGAAGCCATCGTTTCCTTTCATGTAGTTAATAATGGGGTTTTTTAATCCTCCCTGTTGGATCTCTACAGCAGTTCAATGCCTTAGACACCAACTATTTTTGATTGTGGTTTGCTTTTGATGAGCACGTTTCAGAATACCATGTCTTGGCAGAGCCGAGTTCTGGAGTTTGGACGAATTACTTCCTCAGAGTTCTGCTGTTCAATAGGGGCCAGAATGGAAACTTTTTTTCTTTGGCATTTGTTTGGATATCTAATCATCTTTAACATGAACACATCTCTTATTCCAAGTTTTTTGTTCAACTCTCAGTCAGATTGTTTAAGTATAGGACCATATAGGTTACAGCAACTTGGTAAAAACGAGGAATTGCAGATGCTGGTTTAAGGCACAAAGTGCTGTAGTAACTCAGCAGAGCGGGCAGCATCCCTGGAGAACATGGGTAGGTGATGATTCATGTTGGGACCTTTCTAACGTGACCTGAAGCATCTCCTATCCATGGTAGTTACATTACTGGACTGCTAATCAAGAGGTCCAAATTAATCTGGAGCTATGAGTTCAAGTCCTGCCGTGGAGCTGGGGTTTGGAATTTAGCAATTAGTTACATTTGGAATTAAAAAGAAATCGGTATTAAGAATGTTAGCCATGATTCATGTGGAATTTTAATAAATGTAACCTATCTGGTTGAACCACTGGCTTGCTGCCAACATGGTCTGCCAAGACACTTGGTCCATTTAGGGATTGGCTGTATGTTCTGGTCTTGCCCGTAACACTGAGGAATGTAAAGTGAGAGTTGATGCCTCCTGTCGTGTTCTGGCAGACTGCACGGTTACTTGGCAGAGCCCTGGAAAATACTACCCAGACGGGCGGGTAAAGCAATGCAGGGGGTGGCATGGCTGGGTGTCCTGGCAAGAGGCAGAGTAAAATATAGCCTGTTTGCTGGCTTTGTGTACGAGCTTCCTCTGGCAAGAAAGTGAAGTGATGTCTGGAGTTGTTTAATTTACAGATGCATTGTGGAAACGGGCACTTCAGCTCACTGGGGCCTATGCCAACCAGCGATCACCCTGTACACTAACACTATCCTACACACTGGGGACAATTTTACAATTTTTACCAAGCCAATTAACCTACAAACCTGTACGTCTTTGGAATGTGGGAGGAAACCCGAGTTCCCGGAGAAAACACACGCAGTCACAGGGAGAATGTATAAACTCCATACAGATAGCGCACATAGTCAGAATTGAATCTGGGTCTCTGGCGCTGTAAGGCAGCAGCTCTACCCGCTGCGCCACCGTACCGCCCATGTACTCAGTTGACAGCGAACTCCTGAGTTGGTTTAAGGACTCGCTATTGGCCTGAGACATAGGTGTCAGTCTGCAGATAAGCTGGATTCATCTGTGTATTCTGCACTAGTGCCATAACTCTCATCTCTCCATCTGTGACATCATTGGGGTCCTGTCCTGAAACATCGTCTGTCCATTCCCTCCACAGATGCTGTCTGATGTGCTAAGTTCTCCAGCATTTTGGGTTTTTTTTACTGACCAGCATCTTTACACCTTTGCAAAACTCAAAATTGCTGTCATAACCTCGAGTGGCATTTGCTGTGCTTGTAAAACCAATTTGCGTGAAGTCCTCAGTCAGTTTTTGGGTGCAGAGTTGTTCACAATGAAGCAACAAGCTAGGTTATCACTCGTTTTTACTGCAGTGTCGTGAAGTGGTCGAGGGTTGCCAGTGGAGCTCCTAAAGTCTCAACACTTGCAAGTCTAAAATTTGAAGATGGGCACAATACTGGAGCAACTTAGCGAGCGCCAGGCAGCATATCTGGAGAAAAAGGATCGGTGACGTTTTGGGTCATAACCAATTCTTCAGTCTTAAAATCTGTAGTTTGTGCCACAGTGCAGCCAGCTACCTAGTGTGCTGGACAGAACTGCAGATTCTGGTTTAAATTGAAGGTAGACACAAAATGCTGGAGTAACTCAGCGGGACAGGCAGCATCTGGAGATGTACTGTAGTACAGAAGGAATCTGCCATCTGCCTTTGAAACCACTGCAAATAGTCCCACTCCCCTGCTCCATCCCCTGAGCCCTGCCAATTATTATTTTTTTCAGTATATAATTTCCTTTTGAGAGTTACTCATCAAATTGCTTCCACTACTTTTCTGTGCTGTATTCCAGGTCATAGCAAATTACTACATTAAAAAATAATTCGCATCTGCCCTCTTTTTTTCCCAGTACCAGTGCCCTCTGGTTAATGACCCTGTATCCAGTGGGAACAGTTTCTCTCTTGTCTCCAGCCAAACCCTTAATTATTTTGAATGCTTCTACGAAGTAATGTTTAGGGGTTTATTTAAAGTGAAGGAACATGCCAGCTCCGTTTAGCTGTGTAAACATGCCCAGGAATTTCTATAAAGGTTTGATGTTATCTTGCATAGACAGGTGTGGTTTAATATACATCCTCGGGGTTAAACACCTCTGACAAATAAAACCTGTGTGAAAATACTTAAAAGTAAGTTCAGCAGCGAGTTGGTTTGGGCAATTTCATTATCAAGCCTTATTTTTCTTTCAAAGGTTTAATATTTTGTTTTATTTGTATTTGTGTTTAGCTATAGCAGGGGCATGGGTTTATAGTACAACACGCAGGCCATTCACCACAGCTGTCTGAGGCCCCCTCACCCAACTTTACTTAAAGTTATTACTGTAAGTTTCCGCAAGCATCCTATTAACATAATCTGATCCTTTCTCCCTCGTGCCTCAACTATTCCATCTGGTAGCTGCAGTAGTTCCACATTCTAACCACCCTCCAGCCCACAGATTTATTCCTGAATTTCTCATTGCGTTTACTCCACAAGCAGCCTCTACCGAGCAGCTTTGTCATTTTAGAGACTTATTATTGGTCAGGTCTATAAAGGGCAAACCTGTTTGAGGCATCAGGCATGACGCTTTCTTTCTGCTGGTGACTTTATAATAATGCCTCAAGCTTATCTATTTAATCTACTGGAAAAGTGAAGTAAAAGCTGCTTTTATGTTCATACCAGATGGTTGCAGCTTGATTATCAGTGGACAGTGTTGCTGCAAGGCCTATGTGAGGTTTCCTTAGCTCAGGGCCTGTCACAGAGAGGAGGTGTGTACAGCCACGTACAGCATGAGGGGCTGGTACTGTGCATCAGTGCCCCCGTTACATGAAAGCAGTGTGTTGACTAACAAAAGTATCCCTGACCTGTGGGTCATCTGAAAGTCGTGTGAGTCGGGTATCACATTGGAGTTATAGTTACAGGTGCAGACCCTTCAACCCACCTTCTTCAGGGTGATTGTGAAGCCTATTCTGCACTAGTCCCCTTTGTATAAATGAGGCCCACATCTCCCGCCACATTTCCTATCCAATTCCAATTGTACCCATCTCTCCCACTTTCCTAGATAACGATGTGGAAAATCTTGCTCCTAAAATCACCTTTAAATTTCTCCCCTCTCACCTTGAACCTAATACCCTCTAGACTCTTGTAACCTGGGAAATGTCTCTCATTGTTTTATAAACCTCCTCAGCCTCCTACATTCCATTGAGAATGGACCAGCCTATCCCATCCCTCTTTATAACCACAGTTGGTGGGGAAGTCAGTACCAACGATGGCCATCTAAGGCAGTGTTCCAGCTATAATATGTTAACGAGCAATGTCCCTTTGCCCAAAGACCGTAAATTAATATCAGAGCAGCAGTTCAACTCAAGAACTTTCTTTCAATTGAGGCTCGTCATCGTCTCCGCCAATGAAGTATTTGAAGCCTGCTGATAGTGACAATGTGATATACAATTGGCTTATGGCAAGCTCCCACAACAGCAATGTGTTAATAATCTGATCTCTTTCTCTAGTGGTCAGTTTGAAGAACTCTGCTCTCCACCACCTCTCTCTGCATTCCATGGCCAAACCAGTTTTGAATCCAATCTACCAAGTCTTTGTGGATCCCACGTGGCTTAATCTTCTGCATCAGCTTACCATGAGGGACTTTGTGAAAAGCTTTGCTAAAATCCATGGAAACATCCACTGCCCTGCCCTCATCAATAAAGAATTGTGAGTGTTTCGTTGTTATATGTCCCTAAGCGGACCAATGAAATTCTTATAGAAGCACAACAGATCTGCAACTCTGTAAACAGCATAGTAACAAATAAAGGTTCTGTATATAACAAAATAAAAATAGTGCACAGACAAAAGCAATGCTCCCAAGTCTAGTCGGGAGTTTATATGGAGATTGTAGCGTTAAATAGCCTGATGGTTGTAGGAAAGAAGCTGCTCCTGAACTTGGACGTTACAGTTTCCAGGCTCCTGCAGCTTCTTCCATACAGCGGGTGAAATGAGATTGTGGCCAGGTGGGCGTTGGTCTCTGATGATGCTGGCTGCAATTCCTATAGACCACTTTGTTGGTGGGGAAGTCAGTACCCATGATGGCCATCTAAGGCAGTGTTCACCACATTTTGCCATCTTCATCTTCCCTGGATGTTTGAGTTGCTGAACCAGGCCGTGATACAACCAGTCAATGTGCTCTCTACTGTTTAAGAGATTATTCATTGGTATTTGGACTTGGGGAATTAAAGGTGGAGTTATCTACAGGTAGCAATGGTTGAGCAGGAGAGACGTGTAGCATGAGGGATGGGGTGATGGTTTAGTTTAGTTGATCGCGTGTACTGAGGTACGAGGGAAATGCTTTGTTGTTGCGTTCTGCCCAGTTGGTGGAAAGACTATACATGATTACAGTCGAGCCATCCACAGTGTACAGATACAGGGTAAAAGGAATAATGTTTAGTGCAAGATAAAGTTCAGTATGTCCAAGGGTCTCCAATGAAGTCAATGGTAGGTCAGGACCGCTCTCTAATTAGTGATAGGACGGTTCAGTTGCCTGATAACAGTTGGGAAGAAACTGTCCCTGAATCTGGAGGTATTTGTTTTCACGTTCGTTTGTCGAGAAGGAAGAGGCCATCAGCACAATATTGAATACTTTTGTAACCTAATCGGGTGCTGTACGTGTCAATTCTTTGCATACTTGTGTACTGTAAGTCACTTCAAGTCAAGTCGCTTTTATTTATATAGCACATTTTAAAAACAAATCTCGTTGGCCAAAGTGCTTTCCATTGGTGGAGGTACTAGCGTTATACAACAGCAAAACAGAATTTCACTCCACCAAGTACATGTGACAATAAAGAATCAATCAATGTGTCTGATTGAATCTGTGCGTGCAAGATTTGTCCATTTGCACCTCGGTGCGTTTTGTTTGCATACGTTTCATGGTCACATGCTGCATCGATAACTATCTTGCCGGTCTGCTTTGTCAGCATTCACACTTTAGACGGTGAATACTTTGTTGCAGGGGATTGTCCCAACCACCCAAAGTGCATCTCGAATCTCGATGTGCTTCTTGGACCATCTCTGCTAGTTCCTGATCACCCGTTGGCTGCGTTCCCGCGTTGTCACGCACTCTGCATGGGTGGAGGCTCCAGATGATAAACAGAACATCTTGTCGTCATTTGGAAAATGTAGCAGGTGAACTGCGAAAGAAAGAGTTGAGATGTAACAAACTAATTGTAGCATCATGTTGACCGCGATATTGTTTCGCAATGGTAGAGTTTGCCTTGAAGCAGTGTCTGTTGTAATGACTTCGTGGAACGAGTGAAAGGCTACAGGTCCTGTCATGCAAGTTAAATCATTTATTAACCAGAACACATTTAAAGGTGTAGATATTTCCTGAACCTCCAGGCAGAGCTGTTGGGGGAACTCTTAATTGTAATTGGCACCAGAGGTTGGAGCCATGTTGAACTTTCAAAGTCGGAAAAAGTCACCTTCTCCGGAAGCATCTCTGGAGAGAAGGAATGGGTGACGTTTCGGATCGAGACCTTTCTTCAGACTCTCAACCCGAAACGCCCCTCGTTCTTTCTTTCCAGAGATGCCGCCCATCCTGTTGAGTAACTTCTCATTGTTGGCCCTGGTCTGAACAAACAATTGTCAACTTGTCTGACATAAGGAGGAAAACCTGCATGCTAATTTTCGCTCTTATCAACCCAACTTTCCACATCAGCGCTAATGCTCCACACATCCACTCTACTGTACATCACTGTGTCCCCATCTATCAATCTCACACTAGTCAATGGAGCAACCACAAACCTTCCCTCTGCCTCTGAATAAACTTTCTCTTATCTCGGTTTAAAATAGATGTCCACTTCTCCCTAGATTATGGCTCTAGTTCCAGACTCGGCAGACTCCCAAATTTACCTGCTTATTCTCTGTCAATCTCTTCCTATTCCGTGTTAACATGCAGCATCTCACGAACAAGCACATCAACATTGGTGCAGAGTGATGAGTGTACATTAGTCATTGAGCATGTGGTAGCAAACAAGACTTCTTCCCGCCCAAGTGAATAACCTCACATCATCTGCTCCCTGATTGCTCACATGCTCCACCTACATTCCTCCGCTTCCCAGCTCTTGTCAGCCTTGCTGTTCCACTTTGTACTCTCAGCCAACTTGTCCAGAGTTCTCCCTGACTCCCCACCAGGAGTAGATTGGGGATATTTGCTCCTCCAGCTGATGTCACAAGATACCATTTTCCCCTTCAGTTGATATAATCAATGATGATGGCAAATCGGTGATCAATAATTATTTCTATGGATTGGCACCAGATCGAACCATTCCTCCACAGAACATAAAATGCATTTATTCTCTGGTCTCTGCCGCATTAGTAGAGTTAATATGACCTTTGCTAACTGTTCCCATTGAAAGCAATTCCTTGCTGGTGAAACTCTTTCTTCAGGTTTGTTAATTCTGTACTTCCATCCAATTTTCAGTTTAGATGAACGACTTGCTTGTATCCACACTGTGTGCACTTGTCCGTCTCAAAATTTGGACTACATCTCGTCAATCTTTTCTGCAGTTTAAAAAATTCACTCAACAATGGAAATTATAACTTGGTTGTAAATTGCACGATCACCCATTTACTGCTCTTTGCTGGGATCCTTTCAACCTGTTAATGGGCCCTGTTAAGTAGATTGCCTGAAGCAAAGTAAACATTTTATAAAATTATGTAAAGTGCTGAAATAATTTATCTTATCTTAGAACAGAATGTCTTGTCTGTGATTAGCCTTGTTGATAGCTTTATGTGGATTGCTCACTTTGGGTGTACAAAAGTACAGATTGTTTATGAATTGAGCATGTAGTGTGGTGTCAGGGCTGCCAAAGTGTTTCCGAGCAAATTTGCTGTGATGTGTGAAGTAATGCATTGGGAAGGCAAGGAAAGGGAGTTCATGATCGATTCATTTCACTGACCCCTGGCAATCTGTGGCCAGCAGGAGAATGAGCATGTGGAGTTGCATTGCATTAAACCCATTCACTGGGACTGTCAGAGATTGGTAGATATGGGACTCTCCTTTGGGAGTTATTGGGTACCAGCCTATTGATACAAAATGAATATAATAATAAGGAACTTGGCAAGTTGGGCCGAAGGGCCAGTTTGCACGCTGTATGACTTTGTCAGGGGAAAGAATGAACAGATGACGTTTCTGGTCAGGACCCTTCAGACTGAGGAACCGATGCTAGACAATGACAGCGTTGAATCTTGAACAGAGGGGCTTAGTTTTAACGGGGTGGCAGGGGCATCGAGACGAAGCTGGAATCATTGTGGACCAAGAGCTGTAAATGGGATTAATGTGAACAGGTGAATGATAGCAACATGAATGCGATGGGGCCAAGGAGTTCTACGCCACATGATTCATTGATTCCCTTTGAACTTCAGAACAAGGGGTCATCCATTTAAAATGGAATTAAGAATCAATGTAATCTCTCAGTAAGTCTTGGATGTTTAAAGTTCTCCACTCCAGGGAGTGTGCAGGCGGGTTTGATGAATGTATTGATGGTGGAGATAGTGGGGAGTTTGGATCGGAAGTGAAGCGGACACCATGATCTGATGGGCTCTGATTTAACAAAGTTGGAGCGGCCTCAAGGCAGCTGCTTCTGCAGCGATGAGCAGAGGTGATGGAAAACATGAAATGTACAAGACGTTCTTTGTCAATGATGGCGTCATCAGTTACAATGGGCCATGTATTTGTCGGCAATGAGCATGAGTAGACTGGTAAAGGAAGTATTTGTATGTTAAACATTATATATCATCTACCTGTCTAAACATCGTCACATAACTTTGTACTAAATGAATGGACCAATTTTGTCATTTGGAATTTGAAACAAAGTGTGTGATGTACTAAGTAGTTGAAGCTACTATATTAATGTTAAAGAAGCAATTAATCAAGGACAACTCGTACCCTGACCATTCCCTCTTCAATCAGGCAGAAGATATGAAAGTTTGAAACATACCACCAGATTCAAGTGCAGCTTCACCCCCATAGTTATCAAACTCTAGAACAAACCTCTCCTTTGCTAACGATGTTTGCTAACTCTTGGTTCTTGGTCCTCCGAAATATTCCAAATGGAATTTAAACTGGAGATGGCAGAGGGTGGACTTAAACAAAAAAGGATTCTAGAAGAAGAGCTACCTTACATTTAGTTGCGTCTGGTTGGATAACTATAGTAGGGTGAAGACTATCCCATGCTTTAATTGTGCGGGGTAGAATGCATTGCTGTACACATCTGTCGTGGTAGCTGGGATCACAAATTGGATCGAATGCCCTCGCCTGCTCCTAATTGGTTTGTGTTTGGTGTAGGCTTGGTCATCTATGTTGAGCTGACCATGTAACATTTTGTAAAAACAGGTGAAACGGTGATCTTTACGTCTGTCTTCGACCACCATCTGCCAATCTACCACCTACAGCCTCAGCACTTTTTTCTTTTATCCACAATTCTCTGCAGTTGTATTACTGTATTCTGCCCTCTGGTTATTTTCCCTTTCACACTGCCTGATGTCGTCACTAATGGTAGAATTTGACGCAACAAGAAACGTTGACATTGTGTCTGGTTACAGGTGACAATTATAAGGCAATAGTTTGGAAGAAAAGGGAATAATATGGCAGACTGTTTGGTTTCCAATCGGATACTTTAAAAGCAATGAAATAATTTTAGGTTTAAATAGTGCTTTAAAATCATCATCTGCGCCATCTGGTAATGCTAAAACATTGACGCCATCTGATAAATCATTGTTTTATTAAAGTAGGATCCAAGTTGATAGGTTACAAGTGGTGCTGGGTTTCACCCTGTGCTGCTTTCTGCATTGATAATAATTCTCATCTGCTGCACGATACTCTACATCCATCTCCCGTAGATGTGAGGAAAGTACTTTTTGTGCAACTATTAAAAACCGGCTCAAGTTACAATGACCCGGATAAAACCTGGACCCTCCTTGGATAAAACATGACGGAATTATCTGTGGCCACGTTAATATCAAATGCAACTCCAACTGAAGGCACGTCTGAAAGGGCTGACAGATTCACTCATCCAGAGGAAGGATGCTATCTAATAATGGTACGAAGGAAACCATTCAGCCCATCAATCCATGCTAGCCCCAGGCAAACATCACAGTCATCGACTTCCACTCTCCCCATATCCCTAAAGTTGTTCTTTCTCACCAACTCTCTGGTTATCTTTGCTGATAACCTCTACCACAGGATAACTAACTTACAGTAACTTCTTTAGGATGTGGGAGGATGTCCGAGGACTAGGATGAAACCCAACAGGTGACCGGGAGAATTGCAAACTCCAGACAGAAAACACACACGCTGAGGATTGAACCCCTGTCCTTGTGACACTAACCGCTGCACAGCCACACCGCCCAACTCCAGAAATAGTTTGCAGCGAGTACAACTGGTTCTGCCCTCTGGAGCGATTGGCCACTTGGCATTGTGTAGAATGGTGAGTATGTTTGAAGGGTCCCGACCTGAAACGTCACCGACCCACTTTCCCCACAGATGCTGCCTGACCCGCTGAGTTACTCCAGCACTCTGTAAAACGTCACCTATCCATGTTCTCCACAGATGCTGTCTGACCCGCTGAGTTACTCCAGCACTTTGTATATTAATCAGCATCTGCAGTTCCTTGTGTCTGTTCTTGAAATAATCTAACACTTGCACCCATTGTAGTTCAGTTTCCATCCAACTTCTCCGTCTGCGAATTACCGTGATTTGGGTCGATCAGAGTTAGTTTCTGGATTATCTCCAACTTGACCCGTTCTCCAGATCTGAAACTTCAAAGGAGCTTGGAGCTGGCAACTGCGTTGTGTAATTGCAGCTCTGAATAAAAACTCCCTTTGTAAGTCCGTGCAAGGATGCAGTAACAGTGAGTGAGCTCAGTAATTAAAATCGCAGCACAGGGAGGAATTTTGCAAGATCATCTTAACACAGTTTGCAGTTTGTCACTAGCTTGGCCCTTGCTATCTATCGTGCTTGCTACAACTGCGGAGTTTGACACAAACACCTCTGTTACCGTTGAAACATTTTCAATGTATTGAGCCAATTGATTCACATTGGTGTCAATCCTGGATTTCCTCGTCCATCCCGAGTTGTTCCTGAAGGAGGCAACGCTTTGGTCAGTCCAGACCACAGGACTGACCACTGTGGGTCAGAATAGTTCTTCTTTGAAGGATGGTGTTGAAACCTGATGATTTATTTCCAAGAATTGTGGTTCCATGGTCACTGTTACTGATGTAATATATATTCATTTAATTACTTGACTTTTAATTTTAACAGCAATGCTGAAAACAGCTGGGCAGGCAACATCTGGAGTTAATATTCCAATCCTCGACCATTCGTCAGGTCCCAGACATGAAACAATAACTGTTTCTCTCTCCACAGATGTTTTTATTTCAGATTTCCAGCATCTGCAGATGTTCTGGTTTGCCGTAGTCCAATGGCCAGGAGACCAGACGGCAGACATGGTGAGAGGGGGAGGGTTAACTGGAGACTGTTGCTGGAGCTGATTCTGCCTTACGGTGAGTACTGTAGAGCTGGTGACTTGTCAGGGATAGGTTGTCACTAACAACATGGAGAGACCAGGACAATATGCAGTGTCTATGGGAGAATGGAATGAAGACTTGCTCCTCCCAGGATTTCAATCTTTGTAACCTTTGCCTTACTTTAACCAGGCACTGCTGTAAAACAATGTCATCTTTCAGGTGTAAAGTCAAGCCAAAGCCTGATCAGTCCAACAAGAGAACTCGGACTATCTTTAGTTTAGAGATACAGTGCGGAACCACACCGACCAGCTATCCCCACGCACTAACACTATCCCACACACACTAGGAACAATTTACATTTATACTAAGCCAATTAACCTACAAACCTACCTGTTTTTGGAATGTGGTAAGAAACCGAAGATCTTGGAGAAAACCCATGCAGTCACGAGGAGAACATATGAACTCCGTACAGACAGCACCCGTAGTCAGGATCCAACCTGGGTCTGTGGTGCTGTAAGGCAGCAACTTTACTGCTGCACCAACATAATACCCCTTTTAATCTGACCTTTCTGGACTTTGTCTTGCACTAAACGTTATTCCCTTTATCCTGTATCTGTACACTGTAGACGGCTCTGTACACTGTAGACGGCTTGACCACTATGTAGACGGCTTGACCACTATGTAGACGGCTTGACCACTATGTAGACGGCTTGACCACTATGTAGACGGCTTGACGTAGACGGCTTGACCACTATGTAGACGGCTTGACCACTATGTAGACGCTTGACCACTATGTAGACGGCTTGACCACTATGTGGACGGCTTGACCACTATGTGGACGGCTTGACCACTATGTGGACGGCTTGACCACTATGTAGACGACGCTTGACCACTATGTAGACAGCTTGACCACCACTATGTAGACGGCTTGACCACTATGTAGACGGCTTGACCACTATGTAGACGGCTTGCCTCGGCTGGTGAACGAGTGAGAGGGTCGGGGTCAGGCCTGCCATTCACCGTCATCTCACTGACATGAGGCAAAGGATGCTGCACGATTGACGTGGTCATGGACAGCACCAGGAGGGAACGTTGTGGGAATTCTGATGCCTGTTAGTTCTGCTCGGGGATTTCAGGATAAAGAACCCACTGATCGGGAACCCCTTCGTCTTGGTGAAATGTCATTAGTTGGTTGGAGACACAAGGAGCATTTTCAATTGAGATAAGGCTGAAGAAGGGTTCTGACTGGAAACTTCAGCTGTCCATTCCCTCCACAGATGCTGCCTGACCCGCTGAGTTTCTCCAGCACTCTGTAATTAGTCGGGTTAGTGCTTGAGGCCATTCCAAGATATTATTGGCACGACCTAAATGTAAATATCTCCTCCCATGAGATGGTGTTATTCACAGCTTGCATTCCCTGCAAATCTTTCATCAGTCACTTCAGAGTTGCCCTGGAGATAATGTTGCGAAGTGATTGATTAACTAACTATATCTAGTATTTCTGTGTTTGCTCATTCACATTTGTCTCTATAAGGTGGAACCTTGTTTGATTTCTGGAAGCTAACCCTCCATTAATCAAGAACTTTGTGCCAATTTTAAACCATTACTTTACACAAAGTACAGATTTAAACTTGTTTACAAGTACATTGGGTGGTAGTTAAGTTGAAATGAAGTCATGTGTTAATGACTAGGTTAGATGAGATGGCTGGGGGGCAGAGCATGAATGAGGCTTGAATGACCTGCCTTGAGAATGGGCTGGGTTTGACGCTGTCATGGGGGTAGTGTGGATCCTGAGGGGGTCCAGACCAAGGCCCAAGGAGGTCTGGAACAAGGTCAAAGGAACTCTGGACCAAGGTCTGAGGAAGTCTTAACCGAGGCCCAAAGAGTTCCAGACCGATGTCGAGTCGGTCCCATGGGAAAGATGCACATGGAGCCAGTACTTCATCCTCAAGTCCTAACACGGAATTAGTGGCATTGACCTAACCACAACACTTCTCTGACTATGGAGGGAAAACTCAGCCTTCAGTACAAGTACGCTGTCTTTGAAATAGACGTGTGCCTCGTGGTTCCAAATGTAATTGGAAAATGTACCTGTCCGCTCTGTACTTGCTTTATCTCCCTGGGGAGGTGACCAGTCAAAGACAGCAACATCTTCAACAACAGTGAGGTTGTCACGTATACCTAGGTACAGTGAAAAACATTGTCTGTGTGCTATCCAATCAAATCAGTTAATATTATACATAGATGTATCAAGGCAATCTAAAGCAAAGATGCAGAGTGTGGTTCTCAGCATTGTAGCGCATCAGTTCCAGAGACAAAGTCCAATGTCCGCAATGGGGTAGAGGTGAATCGGACAGTACCCTGGTTTATGGAAGGACTGTTAACGAGAAGAAGCTGTTCCTGAGTGGTGGTTTCAAGCTTCTGTCACTTGGTAATGGTTATGGTCTTGGAATGTGAAATGTAACTGGAGTCAATGGTGGGGAGTCTGGTCTGTGTGATGGACTGGGCTACACCGCAGTCTTGGGTAGTGTTGTTCCCAAACCAAGCTGCCATGCAAACGAACAGTATGCATTCTATGGTGCATCTGTAGAAGTTTGTTAGCGTTACTGGAGACATGCCGAATGTCCTTGGTCTCCTCCACCTTCTTGGCATGTACTCCACCACGCTGCCTGAAGTTCCATCGCCTTGGTGACAATGAGGGAGAGTATATTGTCCTGACACCAGGTCACTTAGTTCTCTCTCTCCTTCCTGTTCTCCATCTGGTTATTGTTTGAGATCTGACCCACCACAGTGGTGTCATGGGCAAAGCTGTAGATGAGGCCATTTGTGGGTCATTCACTTCCAGTCCAGAGCAGGTGGGAGCAGCGGCTACAAACCGAATGTTGCAAAACAAGAAGGGCAAAAGCTGACAATTTCATGATTTTCAAACATGATTTATTTTCTGAGCTTCATTTTGGTGATTTTACTTAATGGGGCAAATGTCTGAATGTCCCTGCTTTCCGGAAGGTACGTTGAGCAACATTCTGGAGTTCCACCAGGTATCGAGTCAACCTGTGATGTTTGCGTACATCGGCGAGTGTCAAACTAATCAAGTTATTCCAGAGCCGTGGTGTGATGGAGAGCGGATGTGACAGGCTGTCTGGAGTCAGGGTGTTGCAAGCTGTGCTGTGTATTGATTGGCCTGCAGCCGCCCGCTGCCTCTGGCCAACGTCCGTCCCTGTGAGAGGGAGGGATGTCGGGACCTCCATCTGCATCAAGCACATGGTCACAGTCAGTGGAGTTCAAACAAAGAACGGCAAGGATCATAAATGGAGCCGAGATGCCCACGTTCAAGAGAGCCCTAGGTAGGTACACGTCCCCTTTACTTGCTGCATTCCCTCTCTCCATCTCCACTGTCCTCCCCTCCTCGCCTACACCCATCTCCCACCACTGCCCTCCCCTCCTCGCCTACACCCCTCTCCCCCTCGCCTACACCCCTCTCCCCCTCGCCTACACCCGTCTTCCCCCCCTCACCCCTCTCCCCCCTCTCCCCCCCTCACCTCCCCCCTCCATCTACACTGCCCTCACCTCTCCCCACACCTCCCTAAATCACCTCTCCCTCCCCTCACCCTCTACACCACCCTACCCCTGTCCCCTCTCCCCCACCTCCTGTGCGGTTACAGGCAGTGGGTTTTGCCTCAGATGGTGACTGAGGGCACAGTTTGTTACACAGCCCAGCAGTGGGGCCCTGTGTGGGTGGTACACCGTGGTGCGGGTACACCGTGGTGCGGGTATACCCGTGGTGTGTACACGTGGTGTGTGTACACGATGGTGGGGCTGGTGCAGACAGGAACGTGTCTGCTCTGCTCATTACCGGCCACTGTGTTCCCAGCGTCAGGTTCCCTGTGTCCACAGCGGGCAGGTTCCTGGAGGAAGCCTGCAGTCTGTAACCATTTTAACATCTGCTCCATGTTTGTCGTGGAGAGGCTGAGAGAGGGGTCGCCACTGGCTGACAGAGAGCTGTTTCTGTAACGACAGTCTGTGGCACTCTGAGCCCACCCGCCTGGCGAGCAGTTGTATTGGTGTTATTTTCTGGGCATTTGTTCCCCATTTGTATTTACCCTCAGAGAGGGCAGGCTGGTATCTGAGTATGGCGTGAGAATGGAAGATTACCCCCCAAACAGAAATAGAGGGAAAGCGTTTATGGGGAGTTGTATCTGGGGCCCTGAAAGTGACAACACCAGTCGATGGAGTTGGAAACCAGGGCTTGCCTTCATCGGTCCAGCACTGAGTCTTTGGTCAGGCCACATTTGGAGTATTGCGTGCAGTCCTGGTCGCCCCCATTACAGGAAGAATGTAGAGGCTTTGGAGATGGTGCAGAGGAGGTTCACCAGAATGCCACCTGGATTAGAAGGTTTAGCTACAAGGAGAGGATGGATAGACTTGAATTGTTTTCTCTGGAATACCAAAGGTTGGAGACTTGATAGAAGTATATAAAATTATGAGAAGCATAGACATGGTCGACATTCAGAACCTTCATTCTAAGGTGGAAATGTCAAATACTAAAGGGCAAAATATCAAATTTGGTTGTGCACGTCAGGTTGATTGCATTTGTCGAAACAGGGCGGACCACATGAAGGTTGCAATCTCCCATCCCAGGGGAGAGCTGATAGACGTTTATAACATTTTGAGAGGCAAAGATAGACAGTGAGAACCTTTATCCCAGGATGTAAATGTCAAAGACTAGAGGGCACACTGTCAGATGAGAGGGGCAAAGTTTAAGGAGATGTGGGGCAAGTTTTGTTTACCCAGAGGGTGGTGGGTGCCTGGAACGTGCTGCTAGGGGTGGTAGTGGAGGCAGATATAATAGTGGCGTTTAAGAGGCTTTTAGACAGGCACATGGATATGCAGGCAGAGGGGATTGGTTTACTTGGCACCATGTTCAGTATGGACATTGTGGGCTGAAGGGCCTGATCCTGTGCTGTTCTGCTTTACATTTTATGTTCTTTTCTGCGCACACATCACTTGGGAACAAATGGGAGGAAATTCTTCCTCACACAAATCATGAATCAGTTCAACTATTCACGCCGTCCTCAGCTCGCTGTGCCTGGAGCTCGGGAATTGGAATGTGGAATCTGGAGAGGAGATTCACTGCTTGTGGACCTGGTGCTGCTTCAGGTGGTGGAGGAGAGATTGGACAAGTTGTGGCAAGCAAGTTTATTTATGGAACAAGGCAATGCAAAGTGCTTTACACAAAGCATTAAAAAACAATTGAAAACAGTCATATAACCATATAACATATAACCATATAACAATTACAGCACGGAAACAGGCCATCTTGGCCCTACAAGTCCGTGCCGAACAACTTTTTTTCCCTTAGTCCCACCTGCCTGCACTCATACCATAACCCTCCATTCCCTTCTCATCCATATGCCTATCCAATTTAAAAAGAATAGAAAATAAAACAAGCTAAAATGGAATAAGACAAGTATAAAATATAAGAATAAGATTACTATGCAGAGTTAGAAATTAATAATTATTTAATTTAATTGAAATTAATTAAGGGGAGACTTGGGGAAAGTTACAAACAGCATGAATATTGTCCCCATGTGTACCCAGGTGTTCTCTTTACGCTACCTGTTGTACTCGTGTAGAGAGAGCACACAAATCACACTGTAGCTACACTGACTACAGTCAAACTGCCAATTGTGCCAACTTTGTGTTATCCAGGCAAATCCTGAGCAGAACACAGTTGCTGAAGTTAAGTGTTGTGCAGTGTTCAAGTGCTCATGTTGCTGGGGAGCAGCTGTGTGGGTCAGCGGGGTGTGGGTGGGAGTGTCGGTCAGGGTGGAGCGGGGTCGGGGTGGAGCGGGGTCGGGGTGGGGTGGAGCGGGGTCGGGGTGGAGCGGGGTCGTCGGGGTCGGGGTGGAGCGGGGTCGGGGTGGAGCGGGGTCAGGGTGGTGCGGGGGGGTCAGGGTGGTGCGGGGTCAGGGTGGAGCGGGTCATGGGGGTCAGGGTGGAGCGGGGTCAGGGTGGCAGGGTGGAGCGGGGTCAGGGTGGAGCGGGGTCAGGGTGGAGCGGGGTCAGGGTGGTGTCGGTCAGGGTGGAGCGGGGTCAGGGTGGAGCGGGGTCAGGGTGTAGCGGGGGGTCGGGTGTGGTGTCGGGGAGTGGGGTCAGGGTGGAGCGGGGTCAGGGTGGAGCGGGGTCAGGGTGGTGTCGGTCAGGGTGGAGCGGGGTCAGGGTGGTGTCGGTCAGGGTGGTGTCGGTCAGGGTGGAGCGGGGTCAGGGTGGAGCGGGGTCAGGGTGGTGTCGGTCGGGGTGGAGCGGGGGGTCAGGGTGGAGCGGGGTCAGGGTGGTGTCGGTCGGGTGGGAGCGGGGTCAGGGTGGAGCGGGGTCAGGGTGGAGCGGGGTCAGGGTGGCGGAGCGGGGTCAGGGTGGAGCGGGGGTCAGGGTGGTGTCGGTCAGAGTGGGGTCAGGGGGTGGAGCGGGGTCAGGGTGGAGCGGGGTCAGGGTGGAGCGGGGTCAGGGTGGTGTCGGTCGGGGTGGAGCGGGGTCAGGGTGGAGCGGGGTCAGGGTGGAGCGGGATCAGGGTGGTGTCGGTCGGAGTGGGGTCAGGGTGGAGCGGGGTCAGGGTGGAGCAGGGTCAGGGTGGTGTCGGTCAGAGTGGGGTCAGGGTGGAGCGGGGTCAGGGTGGTGTCGGTCAGGGTGGAGCGGGGTCAGGGTGGAGCGGGTCTTTGATGGCATTGACTGCTCTTATACCTGTCTACATTGGGCTCATGTACAACATGTGTAACATGTATTATTGGAGCGGAGGTGCAGTGCAGCTGAACACAAACACGATGCTGTGCCTGGAAGGTTTTGCAGCTGTTGCAAATAAAATGTATTATTTGTGAGGTAGCACTAACTAATGATAGAAAATTCTGTGTTGGAAATGGTTTCCACCTTGTGGTGTGGCAACTGGTCCTGAGCACCTCAGCTGTTTGCGATTGAAACAGATCTGTGTGCAATGTGTCTCCATCACTCGCCCAAAACATGTCCCCTTAAAGCGGCAATTAGGCGGAGGCGACAGCAAATGCAGGGGATGTGTGGGCCCCACCGTGTCTGTGTGTCAGTGAGGAACCCAGCAACAGACAGGGAGGGATCCCGGGGAAACTCCAGAACATTCCGCATTATGGTACCGGGTGTTAGAAGTCAGAGGTCAGAGGGTGATACTGCACGGCAACAGACTCTTCGGCCCATTTGTATCAGTCCGTTACCCAACATTGGCCCAAATACCAGAGAGAATCAGTCTTTTAAAAGTCGTGATTGTATCCACTTCTATAGATTCCTCTGGCAGCTGGTTCCATGCGGACTACCCTCCGAGTGGAAAAGTTGCCCCTGAAATCCCTCTTAAATCTTTTTCTTCGCCTTATGCCAAAGCCCTCTAGTTTTAGAATCCTGTACTCTGGAAAAAATCCACCTCAGTAAAGTCACCTCCTACACTGCAACCGAATAATTCCCAACCTATCCTGATAATCCGAGCACACAAGCCCAGGCAATATCCCGGAGAATCTGGTCTGCATCCTTTCCAACGTGCCAGCATCCTTCCTGTAGCCGGGCAACCAGAACTGTCCGCAGTGTTGCGACAGATATCACAGGCTCAGTAACTGCGGCCCAGAGCGGTGAGGCTGAGTGAGACTGAACAGCCTGGATCAATCACATCATGGCAGGACTGACGGCCTTGGCAGTTGCTCAGAAAGGGACGTGTGTGTGTGTGTGTGTGTGACGAAAGCAAGGCGCTGAGTTCCAGTGTCTGCCGTGACTCAGATCCATCAGGAGGTGTGAATCATCTCATGGTGATCTACAACGTTGTGTGAGACTGCAGCCGCTGCAGGTAACACCGAGTTACTGAACTCTTTGTGAAGTTTTATACAGACTGAACGCAGACAGATGGGGCACAAAGAAGGTGTGTCACAGAGAGTCACAGGGCACAGAGCACAGAGCAGGCCCTTTCGGCCCAACATGTCCATTCTAACCACCAAATACCCATCTATATGAGGAGGAAGGAACTGCTGGTTTAAACCAAAAGACAGACACAAAAAGCTGGAGGAACTCAGCGGGTCAGGCAGCATCTCTGGAGCGAAGGAATAGGTGACGTTTCGGGTCGAGACCCTTATTTAGACTGAGAGTTAGAGGAAAGGGAACCGAGAGATAAAGACGACGATATAGAGAGATATAGAACAAATGAAAAAAATGCAAAAAGTAATGATGATCAAGGAAAGGTGGAGCCCACAATGGTCCATTGTTGATTCTGGAGTAGGGTACAGACAACTGAAACTAGTATGACAGCTAGGGTGGGAGAGGGGATGCAAGGGTTACATCTAGTAAGGTGACCAAAACCAAACACAATAATACCATAAGACATAGGAGCAGTTAGGCTATTCGGCCCATCAAGTCTACTCCGCCATTCAATCATGGCTGATCTATCTTTCCCTCTCAACCCCATTCTCCTGCCCTCTCCCCATAGCCCCAGACCCATACTAATCAAGAATCTATCAATCTCCGCCTTAAATATATCGGATGACTTGTGGCCTCCACAGCCATCTGCAGTAATGAATTCCACAGATTCACTACCCTGTGACTAAAGAAATTCCTCCTCATCTCCTTTCTAAAAGTTTGTCCTTTAATTCTGAGGTTGTGGCCTCTAGTCCTATACTCTCCCACTGGTGGAAACATCCTCTCCACATCCACTCTATCCAGGCCTCTCACTATTCGGTCAGTTTAGATGAGGTCTGGAAATAATAATAACTGTTTCTCTCTCCACAGAAACTGCCTGACCTGCAGACTATTTCAGGTTATGGCCGAGGCTGCGGATGATGTGTTGCGATACAGACTGTGGCTGCCGAGAAACTTTAAACAGCAGGAGGGTGGAGGAGGTATATGTACAAAGGGTATGTGTACAAAGACTTCCCAATGCATGGAGCCATCGCCCAATGAAAGTATTTTGGTGTTGCTTTTTATTGTTATGTGTACTGGTCGGGATACAGCAACAAACTTCGTATGCTCTCTGGGCTGCTCAGACCTTGCAATAACTAGTGTAGCTGGGACATGTTGGCTGGTTTGGGCAACGTGGGTGGAAGGATCTGTCTCGATACTGCATTGCTATGAGAACATCAGGTTACACAAAAGCAGGAATGAAACGAAGCACAGAATATAGTGAAGATAGACACAAAATGCCAGAGGGGAGGGGTGAGGAGGAGGAGGGGGGGGGGGGGGGGGAGGGGAGGGAGGAGGAGGGGGGGGAGGGAGGGGGGGGGGGTGGAGGAGGGGAGGGGAAGGAAGGGGGTGAGGGGGGGGAGGGGGTGAGGGAGTGGAGGGGGTGAGGAGGTGGGGAGGGGGGGTGAGGAGGAGAGGATGGGGAGGGGGAGGGAGGGGGTGGGGAGGGGAGGGGGGGGTGCAGGTCTGTGTAATGGGCTGGGCTCCAGTTAGCAGGGGTGTCTGTCTAAAGGCAGGGCTGGGTTTGTACTCATCAGGGATCCAACAACAGGGATGTATGTTCTGGAGAAGAGGGGGGGGGGGGGGGGGGGGGGGGGGGGGGGGGGGGGGGGGGGGGGGGGGGGGGGGTGTGGTCTGTGTCACTCAGGTGACCAGCAGGTTTCCAGACAGATAATTACGCTGCAGTCTCCCACTAATCAAGACATCTGTCACACTAAAGCGTATTGATTTCCCGGGTCACAGTGTGGTCTGGCAGCTCTGGACAGATCGAGTGTCCGCCCGCATCAGGTTGCACCCTCAGTCTTCACAGCGAGGCGGCTCTTTGATGTTTGCGGAGCGCGAGGGGGGGGGGGGGGGGGGGGGGGGGGGGTGCTTGTGTGTGTACACCAGGGCTTGTGTGTGTACACCAGGGCTTGTGTGTGTACACCAGGGCTTGTGTGTGTACACCAGGGCTTGTGTGTGTACACCAGGGCTTGTGTGTGTACACCAGGGCTTGTGTGTGTACACCAGGGTTTGTCCGTGTACACCAGGCCTTGTCCGTGTACACCAGGCCTTGTCCGTGTACAACAGGCCTTGTCCGTGTACACCAGGCCTTGTCCGTGTACACCAGGCCTTGTCCCTGTACACCAGTGCGTGCCCGTGTACACCAGGGCTTGTGTGTGTGCGTGTACACCAGGCCTTGTCCTTGTACACCAGGCCTTGTCCGTGTACACCAGGCCTTGTCCGTGTACACCAGGCCTTGTCCGTGTACACCAGTGCGTGCCCGTGTACACCAGTGCGTGTCCGTGTACACCGGGGCTCGTGTGTACACCAGGGGCAGGCCATGAATCTCCCAATTACCTGGCAGTGACTAAGTGCCATCACGTTGAGGCTGCAGAAACAGTGGGCCGTGGACTGCCTGGTGCATCTCTAGGCTGGGACAGTGAAACCTTGGAGGGAACCCACTAATCATCCTGCAGCATAGAGAGATGAATCACAGGGACAGCAGACATGGAGCTGAATCACTGACAGAGGGAGAAGCCCATCGTTACCACAGGCCATTGTAGATGAGTCACTGATCGCGTTCTAGTGTGTGAGTGCTAAATTGCAGGGTGTTGTGTAAAGGTGTTTACCTGGCGATTCCAGGTGCAACAGATGGAGGAGACGATGATGCTGCCTCCATGCAACAGGCCTGTCGTCACAGACTAGCCGTGGAGAGGCTCAAGCAAGGAGTTCATTGTCCAATGGCGGAACCAGAGGGGGCATTGTGTAGTGAGGTGGAGGAGGGAGGAGGTAGAGGGAGGAGGTGTGGGGGTAGGTGTGAATTATACCCGGGCAGAGACGGGGGGCCCCTCTGTGCATGGCCCAGGCTACTGGGTGGGTGGGGTGAGAGTGAGGGAGGGAGGGAGAGGGTAGGAGGGAGGGAGAGGGTAGGAGGGAGGGAGAGGATAGGAGGGAGGGAGAGCCACTTCAAAGTGATACAGAAGCAACAACACTGAAGTAACTGGATCCTGATGGGTTCAGGTCTCCGCTGCTGTCTGAGGCTCTTAGACTGATTAAAGTTGTAACCAAGTGAAAGCAGTGCCCCATTCAGTCCTGCTCTCTGGAAACCTGACCTCCGCTTATTGTAGTCACCAAACAAGAAGACTGATGTTAATCCCCTTGATGCTGGAGTTACCTGTTGTCCATGGGGGCTACAGAGGGAGGGAGGCACTGACCTGACCTGCGCTTCCTTCAGTGTCAGCCAGTGTGTCTGAAGCTGATTATAGTTTGCAAAAAATCATCGACCTTCCCCCTATACACGGGACAGAATGGACATTCTTCCTTCGGTACCGAGTGTACGGGATTAGCTTTGATGTACATTTTCTTGCAGCTGTGCGGTTCCAGATGTGCACATGTGTGCGGCCGTCTAATCTCGTCACACATTTGTTGTAGAGGATTACTGGGTGGCGTGGCTCGTATTTCTTTATTCGGGCTCTGGCGCTTGCGAGAGACTTGCTTGACCGGTGACCTTGCGCCCGTTAGTCTCTCCTGAAATAAACAGGGGGTGGTCACCTTGTTGGGTGTGTTGTACTAGAAGCCCCCAAATAGTCGATGGGAATTACAACAAATCTGACAGGAGATTGCAGGCAGCTGCAAGGTTGTCATAGTTGGAAATATAAACTGGGATTGTCATTGTTCGAAGGGCTTTGATGGGGTGGAATTTGCCAAATGTGTTCAGAAACGTCTCCTCGGGCAATATATGAATCATCATTAGACACACTGGAGGTGCCAGAAGACTGGAGGGTGCCTAATGTTGTGCCTCTATTTAAGAGCTGCAAGGATAAACCTGGACATTTAGACTGCCATCTATGGTAGGCAAGTTACTGGAGAGGGTTGTGGAGGATAAGAGAGAGATGCATTGGGATAGACAGGGGCTGATTGGGGAACTGCAGATGTCCACATGGACTTCAGGAAGGAATTGATAAGGTTCTGCTGGGCAGGCTGGGACTTGATTCCTTGGAGAGCTGGAGGCTAAGGGGTAATCCAACAGAGGTGTCTAAGATCATGAGAGGAATAGATAGGTTGAAATCACAGAATCTTCTACCCAGAGTAGGGGAATCAGAGGACATAGGTTTAAGGTGAGGGGGGGGGGGGAGATTTAATAGGAACCTGAGGGGCAACATTTTCACACAAAGGGTGGTGGGTATATGGAACTAGCTGCCAGAGAAGGCAGTTGAGGTGTAGATGGGGTAGTGTTGGCATGGGCAAGTTGGGCCGAAGGGCCTGTTTCCGCACTGTGTGACTTGATGGCTGGGAAGGGGATTTAGATAAAGTCACAATGTTCCCATCCAAATCGCAGATGAGCATGGCCAATATATTTGGGCATTTTCTTTGTTATGTGCCATGATTTTTACTTTAAATTGCCTTATTAGTTGTAAGTTACTTTTATATTTAAATTTAATTTGTTGTCATTTTGGATTAGACATTGCATGATATCATCCAGAGTTTCTGTCTAAAGTGTGTTCCCTGTCACAGTGTACGGTACCTGCTCTAACGCTCTTTGGAAAGTCCAATCTCACCTCAACTCATTCACCCTTCCCTGATCTGGTCATTACAACTTCAAAAAACCAACATATTCCTCAAACATGATTCCCCACAAATAACAAGGGTCTCCACCCAAAACATCACCCATTCCTTCTCTCTAGAGATGCTGCCTGTCCCGCTGAGTTACTCCAGCATTTTGTGACTGTCCCCACTAATAAATGCCCACAAACCCTGTCTTTGGGCATCTGATTATGTCTGGTGGCCTTTATCACCTTCTTAGTAAAAGATAAATCAGACACACTGCTTGTTTGAGAACACTGACCTGCCCAACACATGCCAACACATGCCAACAAGTCAACCAGTAACAGCAGCAAAAGCAGTTTGACAACTTGTCACCTTTTTATGTTGGTGAAATTAATTTTTGTTGAAAATGCCAACAAACAGAATTCTTCAATAAAATTATTTAAAGCTTGTCCCAGATTAAACAACTTCACAAGTGGTTGCTCCAGACATTTGTAAATGAGCATGGCCAATATATCTGGCATGACTTCAGATAAGCAATAAATATAAACACATACTTTGCCTTTGGCGATGGTAGAGTTGGTTTGTGACACAGAGGAATCCTTTGTTGTGTGTGCTGACCAGTGGGCCACACTGTACACACGAACGTCACATGGCCAGCATGATTGTCCATCCAACGTTGCACATTGAGATGATAGCAAGACGCAGGCCATTCAGCCCAACATATTGTTATTTCCTGCTCATGTTCATTGCACACTCTTGGCAAATCTACCACCCTTTGGCTTTATCTAACGTCCTGTAAATCCAGGCATGTAATCTGGGCCAAGTATTGCTCCACATGTTGGCACGGTTCACATTCTAGTAGTTCTCACAGAGATCGCTACTGATTTCTTGATTTAATTTACTGGCATCTATCCAAAACGTCTACATATGAATTCTGCCCCCACCACAAGCACATCTCCCCCTCAGACACATGTACACACCGCACGCGCATGTACACGCACACAAAGACAGATATCAGCTCAGATTCACACACATTAAAACACGCACAAAGACACAGACAGACGCACACACTGAAACACACACTTCCACACATACAAACACATGCACACACGCGCACACACAGACACACATGCGCGCACACACACACGCACAGACACACACATGCGCGCACACACACAGACACACACGCACAGACACACGCGCGCGCACACACACACACAGACACGCGCACGCACACACACACGTGCGCACACACACGCACAGACACACACACGCACAGACACACGCACAGACACACACTGAAACACACACACGCGCACACACACACGCACAGACACACACACGCACAGACACACACACACACACGCACAATTTCTCTCTTACACTGCCAAATCTAAATCAACTGTAAAGCCTTTATCATTTTTAAAGGGGTTATTTCAGCTCTTTCCATGCATAAACATCAGGGGCTTTGGTGCCAACAGCAAGTCAGTACAATCACTGGTGTTTGTATCCCTATGGATCTGGACTGGTCAACCTGTGGGGTTGTTGTGGGCTATGGGTAGTTGACCATTAATCATTCACATGTTTACAGAGGTGTCCTTACTCAGGCAGAATGTCCACCCCCACCCTCACTGTGAGACCTGGGACCTACACGACACCAACTGGAGAGAGTCTCTTCATTATTAAGTTTCAAAACGCCCTCGTTAGTTGTGAGACATCATGTGGTAATACTGTACAAAGCAGTAAAACACATGCTTTCGTTTTTAAATTAGATGCTCTAATTTTATTCAGCCAACACATTTTCACAGATACTCTGCTGCTTTCAGGCAACTTGTGTTATTCTGGGCTGCAAACTCACTGTGTTTATTTATTCACAATGCATTGACTTCACTGACTGCCTTATAATGAACACATACGTCAACAGATTGTGGAAAGATATAATAATAGTTACAGGGTTGACAGAGTGGGCGACTTTAACTTCCCCAATGGTGAATATTCGCTGATTCCAGGGTTGTGTGTGTGGGGGGGAGGGGGGTTGTGTGGGGGGGGGGGGGGGGTTGTGTGTGGGGAGGAGGGGGTTGTGTGGGGGAGGAGGGGGGTTGTGTGGGGGAGGGGGGTTGTGTGGGGGGGGGGGGGGGTTGTGTGGGGGGGGGGGGGTTGGGTTGTGGGGGGTGGGTTGTTGGGGGGGGGGGGGGGGGGGGGGGGGGGGGGGTGGTGTGTGGGGGGGGGGAGGGGGTTGTGTGGGGGGGGGGAGGGGGAGCGCTCGGTTGGTGAAAGATCGACTACACCAGGAGTGACCAGGAGGTAGGGTGAATGGACTGGGAGCAATTATTACTGGGTCAGTCCACATCTGACATTTGCAGACCAGCTGATCAGAATTCATGGTCCATTAGGATGAGGAACAAGGATGACTTGGATGACAAAATATTGTAACTTCAGTTGAAAAGCAAAGGGAACATGTTTAAGAGTTAGGAATGAGAAATCAGACAAGGCCTTGACCTGTTCACTTGTTTACTCTGACCTGAATATACTCGGGTGGCACTGAACAGATGAAGGAATATAATGATGCAGGAAACAACATGGCTAGGGAGAGTTTAGAAGGATATGGGCCATATGTAGGCTGGTGGGACTGGTGCAGATGGGGCATCTTGGTCAGTGTGAGCAAGTTGGGTCGAAGGGCCTGGTTCCACACTGTGTGAATAACTCAAGCCGGGAATAAATGTTATTGGTGTGTAGGATTCAGGTAAAACAAAAGGCATTTAATTCATACATTAAAACAAGAGGGAGAGGGTGAGATAAAGGATGGAGTTGGTGCTGGAACCAGAAGTAGATGCTGCAATCTGAAGTGAAACACAAAATGCTGGAGTAACTCAGCGAGACCGGCAGCATCTTTGGAGAGAAGGAATGGGCGACATTTCGCATGGAGACCCTTCTCCAGACTGGGTCTCGACCGGAAACGTCACCCATTCCTTCTCTCCAGAGATGCTGCCTGTCCCACTGAGGAGGTAGATACAGTACAAGGTACAATAACAATATTTATAAGGTCATAAGTGATAGTAGAACTAGGCCATTCAGCCCATCAAGTCTACTCCACCATTCAACCATGGCTGATCTATCTCTCCCTTCAAACCCATTCTCCTGCCTTCTCCCCATAACCTCTGATAGGTTTAGAGGGATATGGGCCAAGCGCGGGCAGGTGGGACTAGTGTAGCTGGGGCAGTTTGTTTAGCATGGGCAAGTTGGGCCGAAGGGCCTGTTTCCGGGCTGTATTACTAACGGAGGTGCGATAACTCTTGAGGTTACGGGGTGTGTGTGTGTGTGGGGGGTGTGTGTGGGAAGGGGGGGGGGGTGTGTGTGTGTGTGTGTGGGGGGGGGGCGGTGTGTGTGTGGGGGGGGGGGGTGTGTGTGTGTGTGGGGGGGGGGGGGTGTGTGTGTGTGTGTGTGTGTGGGGGTGCGGGAGGGTGGGGGTGTGTGGGGGGGGGGGGGGGGTGGTGGTGTGTGTGGGCGGGGGGGGGGGTGCGGGGGGGGGGGGGGGGGTGGGTGTGTGTGGGGGGGGCGGTGTGTGTGGGGGGGGGGGGTGGTGGTGTGAAATGTGTGTGGGGGGTGGTGTGTGTGTGTGTGGGGGGGGGGATGGGGGGGGGGGGTGTGGGGGGGGGGGGGGGGTGGGGGGGTGTGTGAATGTGTGTGTGGGGGGTGTGTGTGTGTGTGTGGGGGGGGGGGGGTGGGGGGCGGTGTGTGAATGTGTGTGTGTGGGGGGGGTGTAACCAACAGGTGTAATGCGGGACATTGTTCTTTAGCGGCTGACGCCTGGGCCGCGTTTACATTTAACTCTGTCTCACTTGCATCCGCTTGTGACCATTGCCACAAACCTGTTCACTCACTTCACTTCACTGAGAACCGGTCGGTTTTATGGTGAGGTCGCGGGTCCCAACACTGCACGGTGCCAGCTGTCAGCCGGGGCTGCCAGGTCTATCCAGCGGCGCCCATTGTGGGGACCCTCCCCTCCCCCCTTCACTGGTCACACCTCCCCGGGACTGGACACTGGGCCACCCCACACACCCCGGGACTGGACCCCCCACCCCCCACCCCCCCCCCCCCCCCCGTGCCGGGGTAAGTGAGGCGGGAGGTGTTGAGGCACTTGCTCCGGATTTGAGGACGGAAAGTGACACGTCAACGAGCCGCTCAGGAATCTCTCTCCTCACTTCTGTGCGTTTGTAACTGAGCCCCGGACTGGCTTTCACTGAGTTCCCGGTTGCTTGAGCGATTCTTGTCGGGGAGTCGGGGTGGGGGGCGTTGGGTAAAGATGCCTTGGAGCTTTGGGTTGGAGGCCGATCCGAGCGGCGCCCGGGATGGGAGCGAAGCGGCGGCTCACCTGCAGCGCGGCGGCCAGCGGCACTGACTCAGGCACCCTGACTACACCAGTCTCACAACTCGTCAACCCCGGCCTTTCCCCACAGCCCGGCCTGGAGCGCAGCGACCCCCACACGGTAAGAAACAACAGACCACTCGTCAATAAGTGATGGGCCATTAATCTAATTGCATCCTTTTATATTTAACAACAACTGGACACGGGCTTGTTACAAAAGGCATCAATACCGAGCGCTGTTAAATATATAAAGGATATTATCTCCATTAATAATGAACAGCCCATGTCGAGTGTCACACAGAAGAATACTTCACGTATTTTACAAACTCGTTTCTCTCTCGTTAAAACACTTGGTTCAAATAAAATTAAATATCAAACGTTGTCAAAGTTCTCTGGGGGAACGAAGACAAGGTTTTGTTGAACTTGTGAGTTTGTCCGGTGCTTACTGGCCTCGGGATTCGCTTGTGCTCAGACCATGAACTTTTACAGACTCGGTAACAAAGTGTTGGTTGGAATATTAGATTATGAAATAACTATTTAGTAGGAAGGGTTTTAGGTGGAAGAGTTGCTGGTTGTGTTGAGTTTTTAGCCACTGTTGGACTTGGCTATGTTTGTTTGAGGGGCTCTGGTGTGAAACTGATCCCTAAGTCCTGTATGAAGTTTATGCTGGAAATTTGAGCCGCGCTGTCATTTTTTTTTCCATTTCGGGTCCCTGCCCCAAGTTCACTCTCCGGGAAAACCTCAAACTGAGCGCCGTGACTAAACATGCCCTGAGTTGCCGCAGAGAGACGCGAGCAAGCGCTTCCCGCCACCGGCGTCGGGGCTGGAGTAAGCAGAGCCGTCATTCCGTGCCCATTGATGCCGTTTGTCAGAGTTATCAGGTTAGATCTCTCTCCGCCCGCGCGTTAAGTTGTTCCACTAAACCCCGGGTTTGTGTTGTAGTCTCTGGTGATGTTTCAGGTGAAGAATTTCAACCGGAATTTGTCTGTCTGTAATTCTCGCCCTCGACTCGCTCGGTCGGAATCCACAGACTGGTGTTTGTTTACAACTTGTTCTGGGGAAGATAGACACAAAATGCTGGAGTAACTCAGCGGGACAGGCAGCATCTCTGGAGAGAAGGAATGGGTGACGTTTCGGGTCGAGAATGCACCTCATCAGTGTGGCTTGGAGCAGCGCCCTGGGCTAGGTGCCCGCCGCGCTTGTGGACAAACTTTTGTAGTGAATTGTTAGCGGCCTTTGGCGCGGAGCCCGGCCTCCGGGGTCAATGTTACCCCGTGCCGGGAGGGGGGGGGGGGGTGGAGGAGGAGAGGGAGTGTTGATGGAGGGGGGGGGGGGGCAGAGGGAGTGTTGGGGGGGGGGGGGGGGGGGGGGGGGCGAGGGAGTGTTGAGGAGGGGGGGGGGGGGGGGGGGGGTTGCCGCTCCCCGGTCCCGGGGGGGGGGGGGAGGCCTGGCGGCACCGAGAGGGGTCTGTATCCGTGTCGCGGCCTCGCCCGTTCTCGCCGCCCAGTGACCCCGGGCCGGTCCGGTCCAGAGCGCCAGGACACTGGACGAGCCGGGCAGCGTCTGTGGGGAATGGACTGGCGGCGTCTAAAGAAGGTTCCCGAGCCTGACTCGCCGACTCCTCCAGCACTTTGCGCTTTGCAGTTCCTTCACTTCACTGCCCTTCGGCCTGCACCATACTGTCCGATACTGTAACTGCCTGCCCGGCTCGTTCTCCGGCCCTGACACATATCCTCTCCCCGCCCGGGACGGCAGCGCCTCGGACCCGCGACCCGCGACCGGCCCCGGGCTCAGAGATTCAGGAACCGCGCTGCGTGACGGCGGTGAAACTTCCACTCGCGTCCCGCCGGTAAAGACCGGGCACCGTCTTGCTCATGACCCCCTCGCACCCCTCCCTCCCGGTCATCGCACCCCCTCCCTCCCGCCAGCACCACATCTCACACACATACTCTCTCACACACACAAATACACACACACACACACACACACACACACACACATACACACACACACACACACACACACACACACACAAATACACACACACAAACACACACACACACACACAAATACGCACACACACACACACAAATATGACACACACACAGACACACACACCCCATCCCCACCTCCCCACCGCCGGGAAAACCTCTCTCTCTATCTCCTGGTTGTCCCCAGCCTCCCCAGCATGAAACATCAACTGTTTCTCCATCGATGCTGCCCGACCTGCTGAGTATTCCATCACCATCACGAGTACCTGGGTACCGATACTATGTTTGCCGCTACCCAGCCACGTTATAACCAAATGAGTCCCATCAAACCAGGTACAGCTGGTAGTGTAGAGAATAATGCAGTCACAGGGGAAGTGCTGCTGGGAAAAGTTCAAGGTTGCAGTGAAGTAGATTGGAAGATCAAGAGTTAATGAGAGAAGAGCAGTGGTCTGATAACAGCGGGGATCTGGTGGTACGTGCTTTAACGGGAGAGGGAGGGGGGGGGGGGGGGGAGGGGGGAGTGAGTGGTCTTTGATTATGTTGGCTCCTTTGCCGAGGCAGCGTGAAGTGTAGATGGAGTCAGTGGTGGTGTGTGTGATGGACTGGGCTACATCTACAATGGTGGGGAGTGTGGTGTGTGTGGGACTGGGCTACATCTACAATGGTGGGGAGTGTGGTCTGTGTGTGGGACTGGGCTACATCTACAATGGTGGGGAGTGTGGTGTGTGTGTGGACTGGGCTATGGTGGGGAGTGGGGTGTGTTATGGACTGGGCTACATCTACAAGGGTGGGGAGTGTGGTGTGTGTGGGTCTGGGCTACATCTACAATGGTGGGGAGTGTGGTGTGTGTGATGGACTGGGCTACATCTACAATGGTGGGGAGTGTGGTGTGTGTGGGACTGGGCTACATCTACAATGGTGGGGAGTGTGGTGTGTGTGGGACTGGGCTACATCTACAATGGTGGGGAGTGTGGTGTGTGATGGACTGGGCTACATCTACAATGGTGGGGGGGGAGTGTGGTGTGTGTGATGGACTGGGCTACATCTACAATGGTGGGGAGTGTGGTGTGTGTGGGACTGGGCTACATCTACAATGGTGGGGAGTGTGGTGTGTGTGGGACTGGGCTACATCTACAATGGTGGGGAGTGTGGTGTGTGATGGACTGGGCTACATCTACAATTCTCTGCAATGCCTTGTGCTCTTGGGCAGAGCTGTTGCCAGAGCAAGCTGTGATGCATCGCGATAGGATGAATGCTTTGTATTCTGTATCTGTAGATGTTGGTTCAGTTTGCTCCCGTTAGCAGCCCTGTGTCGGTTGTGTTTTGGACCAGGTTGTGTTGGACTAGGTGGGAGGATGTCGTGGGTGTACAAGACCAGGACGTGTGGGGAAAGGGAGAGGTTCACACGGGTTGGGAGATCACAATGTCTCCAGTTTGTTCTATTGAGATGTGCCCACCTGTTCTGTCACAATGTGGCCAGCATTCAGGGAACAGATGTCTCTCACACACACACACACACACACACACACACACACACACACACACACACACACACACACACACATACACAGTGAGATGACAAGTCACTTCATCGATTCTTTATGAAGTTTATGAACCAGAAATTCATTGTAATCTTCACATTATTAACAACTGAGGGTTTTTCTTATCGATGTGGACAACTTTCCAATTTTCCAGTTCCATCTGCCGTGTCCTTGCCGGTCTTAGTTGAAGCCTGTCCGTCACCTTCATACACACGCTTCATGCTACACTGCACACGCTACACTGCACACGCTTCATACATGCCACACTGCGCATGCTTCACACATGCCACACTGCACACTGCCCCCCATCATCCTATCCCAGATACATGACACTTGGTCCTTTCATCCAAATCATTGCTACAGATTGTTGCAGCTGCCCTTGTCAGAAGACCCAGGCTCCCCACAGAGGCCGATCATATACATGTCATATACATACATGTTCATGCCAGTACATCATCTCTGTCCCATGTTTAGCAACATCCTCCTTTAGTAAGTTCGTTACACAGTAGCTTCTAAACCTCCAACTACACTGATGCTCATTCTCTAATCCACGAGTTAAAACTTCCTGGAGATGATTTTTCCAGCAGAACTTCCACAGATCAGCAGTGATTGGCTGGATCCGTTTTTATTCTCGCCATCTCTTTCATCTTCAGCATGTTCCTACACTAGTGTCAGGTTAATGGTCTACTCTCCCCTCTATGTTCTCCCTGACATTGTTGTCTATAATACCCATGATGAACCTTTTACACATCATTATTTTTCTCAAAGACCCGGAACATGGATCAGCAACAATGGTGACATTAGCTAATTCCAGTATTTTCTCCATCCACTTATTTATTCCATCTCCTCATTCACTCCGGATCGCTGTCTTCCACAAAGACAGTCACAAAATATTTGTTGGATTTCTTTGCCATTTCCTGAATCCCCCCTGGTCTATAAACTCGTTACACACCTGAGGGGACATTAACAGTCAGATTTCTACATTTCTTGCAAGATTACTCTTCTGTTCTTCTCCACCATGAGTGCTCTTTGCTCAATTGTGATAAGGTCATAAGGAATAAGAGTAGAATTAGGCCATTCAGCCCTTCAACCATGGCTGATCTATCTCTCCCTCCTAACCCCATTCTCCTGCAGGGCCGAAGGGTCTGCCTCCACTCTATGACTATGAATGTAAGGAGGTCTGAAGAAGGGTCTCGACCCAAAACATCACCTATTCCTTTTCTCCAGAGATGGTGCCTGACTCGCTGAGTTACTCCAGCTTCATGACAATGATAATGACACAATATCCACCTCTCTTCCACTCGTTCAGAGTGTGAGATCTTGGAGAATCTTGCCTGTATCTTGCTTGGGTGTTTCTCGTGCAAGAGGTTGGTGGTGAGTGTGCCGCAGTCAGAGCCACATCATTTGTATAGGCTCTCTGCCATAAGTGTCATTGGATACCAGATGGAATATCATCTTACTCTGGAGCTGAGATAAGATGAGCCTAGATGTTAATTATTTCATGGCATGAACTTCAGTCTCTGGGGTTAGATGAACCTGCGTGAGGTTTCGTGCATCAGTGGTGAATCGTCTGAGTTAGAAGGTCAATTGGTCCAAGTCCCTCTCTGTTTGTTATCCAGGCTGATTCAGATCGGATTAGTTCATTGCCACAGACACCAGGGTCCAATGGAATTCCTTGTTCACATGAAGTTCACAGAGTAAACAGTAGTAACTCAGTGGGTCAGGTCTGGCAGTATCTCTGGAGAACATGATAGGTGATGTTTCGGGTCGAGACACTTCTTCAACAGTATAGTGGTGAGGCTAAAGACAACAATGTGTGTAACACAGATGTAAACAGTGTAGTGCAAAACAATAACACTAAGGTGTAAAACGGAATAAGCACGGAGGTGGAGTTAAGGCTCTGGGAATGGGGTGTGAATGAGGCGGTTGGTTCACGAGTCGCAGAGAGAGCATTCTTGTCTCGATGTTGTACCTTCTCCCAGAAAGTGGAAGAGAGAGAAGGGAATGGCCAGGCTGTCTGCATCCTGAATCTTCCTGATGCAACACTCCATGACAACGGTCTGGATGGGAGGAGGTGCCGAGTCTGTGTTCAACGCTCTCTGCATGTTGAGGTAGTCAATAACAGAGTGGTTCATAGACCTGGGTTAGTGGGATCTTGCTGTGCTTGCTGTCTGCGTGCACTTAAAGCTAGTGAATACCGTGTGACTGATTGGCTTCTTCTAAACTCGGGCCAGCACTGGACTGAGACGGAGTTGGGAATGTTACAGGTGTGAGCTGGACCACTCCGGGTTCACCTGCCCGCGCCTAACGGCAAATACAGAGAGGCACATAAACACAGTGTGGCAGAGAGAGAGAGAGGCTATGTGTGCGGTTTATCTAACGGTGTGGTTTTGGTAATGATGTAACCACATTCAACCCTAGTAGTTTGTTCTACAAAAATAAATTAACCTCCAAGAGCTGGATTGTACAGAGCTGAGGTCATGTACCAGATAACACCTTTGGTTTTGCCATTGTACACGAGGAAGGGTTTATACCGGGAATGTACGCGGTACAGACTCATTGTCATCATGGAATAATCAAGTGGAGTTGTGAAAACTGGGATGTGATGTGCTGATGGTGTTTAGGGGTTTGCCGGGAGGGTGGAGACTCCCCCACTCGGCCCATCAGTATCGGACAGAGGACGGGGTGGTGTTGGGAACAGGAGGTAACGTATCCGTACACTCTGGGGGTGTAGCCTTGTATGGAATTAAAACTCAACATGACCTGAGCCAACATGTGTTGGAAGGAAGGTACACAAAGTGCTGGAGAAACTCAGCGGGTGCAGCAGCATCTATGGAGCGAAGGAAATAGGCAACGTTTCGGGCCGAAACCCTATGGAGCGAAGGAAATGGGCGACGTTTCGGGCCGAAACCCTTCTTCCCTCACCTATCCATGTTCTCCACAGATGCTGCCTGACCCGCTGAGTTACTCCAGCATTCTGTGTCTGCCTCTAATGGGATGTGGGGCGAATGTGGGATGCGGTCAAATGTTCCTGTAACCGGTTGTTTGTCGGTCTGTATTTAGTGTGTGACGCCGAATGGTCATCGTCTCTCATTGGCCACATGAGAGGCTCATTGACCCACTGACCGGTCCCGCGGCCCGGACTCTCACACCCATCGCCGCCCCGCCGGACTGTGGTGAATTATTAGCTTTAGAGTCTGTCCATCTACAACAACCGCCTGCATTTATGTAGCGCCGACACGGCCCTGCAGGCTGCCTTTGTCCCTCTGGGTCAGAAGCTGTTTGCCAGATGTAACGGAACACCTTTTTAAATGGTCACTGGTGCATTAGCAGATACAAGTCCAGCAGAGTTGCACAGATGTTCGCACAGCTGGCGAGAGGAGCGCGTTGTAGGATGAAAGCGCTCGCTCCCGGGAGGGGGTTCGCGGTTTAGGGTCTTGGCAACGAAACGCGGAGAGTGGCGGGGAGGCGGCGCGGGAACGGCCTGGAGTTGGTGGTCGTGGGCCGGAGGAAGCTGCAACACGGGAGAGTGGAGGAGAGAGTGGAGGGGAGAGGGCAGGGGTGGGGAGAGGAGGGGAGAGGGCAGGGGAGGGGGGGACAGGGGCAGGGGTGGGGGGGAGAGGAGGGTGGGTGGGAGGGGAGAGGGGGGAGGACAGGGGCAGGGGTGGGGTGGGGAGAGGGGGGGTGGGGGCAGGGGAGGGTGGGAGGGGAGAGGGTGGGGTGGGGGAGGGGGAGGACAGGGGGGGTGAGGGGAGGCAGGGGGTGGGGGGGGGGAGGGGGTGAGGGGAGGAGAGGGTGGGGTGGGGGGGGGGAGGAGGGGGGTGGGGAGAGGGGGAGGGCAGGGGTGGGGGCAGGGGGAGGACAGTGGTGGGGGGGAGGGGGAGGGGGGGGGACAAGGAGGGGGGGGGGAGGACAGGATGTGCTAGATTATTTGAAAACATGAGTGTGAATTTTGAACAAATGGGGGGCCGTGTTTAGGGGTGAAGCGCCGCGTGATCAATAACCGAGAGCGCGGCCGGAGGAGCATAGAATGGGCTGATGTTACCCGGTCACACGAGGCCGCTGGTCTCACAGGGCGATCACAGCTCCCAGCAGTAACCGCTGGCCAGATGTGGTTCATGATGATTGGGGTCTAATGGGCACCCGCGCTGATTTACATTCCAGATGTGTCAGTAATTGGAGGGAAATTCCAACCTGTTGTCCCCTCGCCAGTCGCGAACCCGCTCCCCCTGCACAAGGCCGGGCCCTGACACAGTCTACACGGGGCCGGGCCCTGACACAGTCTACACGGGGCCGGGCCCTGACACAGTCTACACAAGGCCGGGCCCTGACACAGTCTACACGGGGCCGGGCCCTGACACAGTGGCCCTACACAGTCTACCCGGGGCCGGGCCCTGACACAGTCTACACAAGGCCGGGCCCTGACACAGTCTACACGGGGCCGGGCCCTGACACAGTCTACACGGGGCCGGGCCCTGACACAGTCTACACGGGGCCGGGCCCTGACACAGTCTACACGGGGCCGGGCCCTGACACAGTCTACACGGGGTAGAGCCCTGACACAGTCTACACAAGGCCGGGCCCTGACACAGTCTACACGGGGCCGGGCCCCGACACAGTCTAGTCTCCGCCGGGAGGGTCATCAATGAATGGGTCATCAAAGGACACTTGCATTTCAATGTAATGTTCTATGAATGAATTTTACGGCGACCAAAAGATTTAAACCGGTCACGGCGTCACAGGTCTAACAGTGAGAGAGGGGGGTCGGCGTGTTCTCAGACCCACCCGGTCATGTCTGGGTCCGCCAGTGTTGCCTCACAGCGCCAGAGACCGGGTTCAATCCTGACCTCCGGTGCTGTTTGTGTGGAGTTTGCACGTTCTCCCTGTGGCCTTGTGTATTTGTCCCGGGTGCTCAGGTTTTCTCGGTGCGGGGAGAATAGACGGGACTGTGGGGAAAATACAGATAACATTAGTCGGAGGGGGGTGGGGTTGCACTGTGAGCTGGTATAAAACTGATGGGCCGAAAGGAAGGACATGTCAGCTGTGGACTTGAGAATTGTACCTGAGTGATAATGGCGTAAAATTTACAACATTCGTTGCTTCAATAAAACAATATTGAAATGAGCAGGAGAGACGGAAACATGGTCAGAAATGGGACTTGCACCTTTCATATTCAGCTCTAGGGTCTTTACGACTCGCTATAAAAGGTTGTTGCAGTCCAGACAAGTTTACTTCGATAAAGAGAGAAATTACGGTTACACATTGAAAGTCAGTGGATGAGTGGTCACTGCTTTTGCAGCGACATTTACTGCCCAGTTGATTCAGCAAAGTGAGTGTGTTAGTGTGAATATGCAAGTGCGAGTATGTGAATGAGAGTGTGAGTGTGAGTGAGAGTGAGCAGATGAGACTGACAATAAGGAGTAATTTAAAGTCACAATTAACCTAAAGAGACCGGCTGCTGATGTTCTAACTCCATCAAGGAGTGGGTCAGGCAGCATCAGGAGGGAATGGACAGGCGACGTTTCGGCCCTAAAGAAGAATTCCGACCCATTCCCTCCACAGACGCTGCCTGGCCCGTCAGTTCCTTCAGCACTTTGTGTTTTGTTTTGTAGTTGGCAGAGGAATGATGTAGAGATGAAGACAGAGATTGATAGATTCTTGATCAGTGCGGGTGTCAGGGGTTATGGGGAGAAGGCAGGAGAATAGGGTTAGGAGGGAGAGATAGATCAGCCGTGATTGAATGGCGGAGTAGACTTGATGGGCCGAATGGCCTAATTCTTCTCCTATCACTTATGACCTTATGAACACAGTGACCGTGTGCTTCGTGTCACTCCGGGAACCGGGAACCGGGAACCGTCACGGAGGCACCGGCGGTGATTCAGGCCAAGTGTCCTGAGGCTGCTCCGGGAGAGTTTCCCCGCTTGTTTGGCGCCGGAACACGAGGTTGTGATCAAAGCCGAGACGCCGGCAGGTGCAGGAGCCTCGTGTTGTTTCCAGAAGTTGTTCCTCGATGGGAGAGGGTGGGCGAGCAACGTGTTGGCGACGTGAGTCGCGGTCAAAGATCCAGTTGTCTAGTTCCCAGCGCCGAACCCGGTGGCAGCTGAGACCGTCGGATCCCGGCCCCGCAGCGCTGACGGAGCAGCACCCGTGCATCTGCCCTCTTGCAGCTCCACTCCTGCAGCCCCCCCCCCTTGCAGCCCCCCACTCCTGCAGCTCCACTCCTGCAGCCCCTCCTGCCCCCCCTCCTGCAGCCCCCCCCTCCTGCAGCCCCCCCTCCTGCAGCCCCCCCTCTTGCAGCCCCCCCCGCCCCCCCCCTGCCAGCCCCCCCTCCTGCAGCCCCCCCCTCCTGCAGCCCCCCTCCTGCAGCCCCGCCCCCCCCTCCTGCAGCCCCCCCCCCTCCTGCAGCAACGCCCCCCTCCTGCAGCCCCCCCCCCTCCTGCAGCCCCCCCCCTCCTGCAGCCACCCCCCTCACCCCCCCCCTCCTGCAGCCCCCCCCTCCTTGCAGCCCCCCCCCCCATGCAGCCCCCCCCACTCCTGCAGCCCCCCCTCCTGCAGCCCCCCCCCCCTGCAGCCCCCCCCCTGCAGCCCCCCCCCCCTCCTGCAGCAACCCCCCCCCTCCTGCAGCCCCCCCCTCCTGGCAGCCCCCCCTCCTGCAGCCCCCCTCCTGCAGCCCCCCCTCCTGCAGCCCCCCCCCTGCAGCCCCCCTCCTGCAGCCCCCCCTCCATGAGCAGCCCCCTCCTGCAGCCCCCCCCTCCTGCAGCCCCCCCCCTCCTGCAGCCCCCCTCTCCTGCAGCCCCCCCTCCTGCAGCCCCCCCCCTCCTGCAGCCCCCCCTCCTGCAGCCCCCCTCCTGCAGCCCACCTCCTGCAGCCCCCCTCCTGCAGCCCCCCCCTCCTGCAGCCCCCCCCTCCTGCAGCCCCCCCCCTCCTGCAGCCCCCCCCTCCATCCTGCAGCCCCCCCTCCTGCAGCCCCCCCCCCTCCTGCAGCCCCCCTCCTGCAGCCCCCCCCTCCTGCAGCCCCCCCCTTCCTGCCGCCCCCCCTCAGCAGCCCCCCCTCCTGCAGCCCCCCACCAGCCCCCCCTCCTGCAGCCCCCCCCCCTGCAGCCCCCCCTCCTGCAGCCCCCCCCCCTGCAGCTGCCCCCCCATCCTGCAGCCCCCCCCCTCCTGCAGCCCCCCCCCCTCTGCCCCCCCCTCCTGCAGCCCCCCCTCCTGCAGCCCCCCCCCCTCCTGCAGCCCCCCCTCCTGCAGCCCCCCCTCCTGCAGCCCCCCCTCCTGCAGCCCCCCCCCCTCCTGCAGCCCCCCTCCTGCAGCCCCCCCTCCTGCCCCCCCCCCCCTCCTGCAGCCCCCCCCGCCTGCAGCCCCCCCCTCCTGCAGCCCCCCCCCTCCTGCAGCCCCCCCCCACCTCCTGCAGCCCCCCTCCTGCAGCCCCCCCCTCCTGCAGCCCCTTCATGCAGCCCCCCTCCTGCAGCCCCCCCCTCCTGCAGCCCCCCCCCCTCCTGCAGCCCCCCCCCCTCCTGCAGCCCCCCCCCTTGCAGCAGCCCCCCTCCTGCAGCCCCCCCCCTCCTGCAGCCCCCCCTCCTGCAGCCCCCCCTTCCTGCAGCCCCCCCCTCCCTGCAGCCCCCCCCTCTTGCAGCCCCCCCCCCTCCTGCAGCCCCCCCCCTCCTGCAGCCCCCCCCCCTCCTGCAGCCCCCCCCTCTTGCAGCCCCCCCTCCTGCAGCCCCCCCTCTTGCAGCCCCCCCTCCTGCAGCCCCCCTCCCTCCTGCAGCCCCCCCCCCTGCAGCAGCCCCCCTCCTGCAGCCCCCCCCTCCTGCAGCCCCCCTCCTGCAGCAGCCCCCTCCTGCAAGCCCCCCCCTGCAGCCAGCAGCCCCCCGCCCCCCTCCTGCAGCCCCCCCTCCTGCAGCCCCCCCTCCTGCAGCCCCCCCTCCTGCAGCCCCCCTCCTGCAGCCCCCCCCCCTGCAGCCCCCCCCTGCAGCCCCCCCCCCTCCTGCAGCCCCCCCCCCCCCCCCTGCAGCCCCCCCCCTGCCCCCCCCCCTCCTGCAGCCCCCCCTCCTGCAGCCCCCCCCTGCAGCCCCCCCACCTGCAGCCCCCCCCCTCCTGCAGCCCCCCCTCCTGCAGCCCCCCCTCCTGCAGCCCCCCCCCCTCCTGCAGCCCCCCCCCCTCCTGCAGCCCCCCCCCCCCCTCTGCAGCCCCCCCCCCCTCCTGCAGCCCCCCCCCTCCTGCAGCCCCCCCCTCCTGCAGCCCCCCCCCCTGCAGCCCCCCCCCCTGCAGCCCCCCTCCTGCAGCCCCCCCCCTCCTGCAGCCCCCCCCCTCCTGCAGCCCCCCCCCTCCTGCAGCCCCCCCCTCCTGCAGCCCCCCTCCTGCAGCCCCCCCCCTCCTGCAGCCCCCTCTCTGCAGCCCCCCCCTCCTGCAGCCCCCCCTCCTGCAGCCCCCCCTCTCTGCAGCCCCCCCCCTCCTGCAGCCCCCCCCTCCCCCAGCCCCCCCCCCTCCCAGCCCCCCCTCCTGCAGCCCCCCCCCTGCAGCCCCCCCTCCTGCAATCCCCCCCCCTGCAGCCCCCCCCCCTGCAGCCCCCCCCCTGCAGCCCCCCCCCCTCTGCAGCCCCCCCTCCTGCAGCCCCCCTCCTGCAGCCCCCCTACTGCAGCCCCCCCCCTGCAGCCCCCCCCTCCTGCAGCCCCCCCCCTCCTGCAGCCCCCCCCCCCAGCCCCCCCCCTGCAGCCCCCCCCCTGCAGCCCCCCCCTCCTGCAGCCCCCCACCCCCCCCTGCAGCCCCCCCCCCTCCGCAGCCCCCCCCCCCTGCAGCCCCCCCTCCTGCAGCCCCCCTCCTGCAGCCCCCCCCTGCAGCCCCCCCTCCTGCAGCCCCCCCTCCTGCAGCCCCCCCCCTGCAGCCCCCCCTCCTGCAGCCCCCCCCCCCTGCAGCCCCCCCCCCTGCAGCCCCCCCCCCAGCCCCCCCCCCTCCTGCAGCCCCCCCCCCCTCCTGCAGCCCCCCCCTCCTGCAGCCCCCCCTCCTGCAGCTCCACTCCTGCAGCTGCTCTCCTGCAGCACAGGAAAGCAGTGACAGGATAGGTCAAAGTGATGAGGATGAGGATGCTATGAGGCTGCAGGGTGACTTGGATAGGTTGGGTGAGTGGGCAGATGCAAGGCAGATGCAGTTTAATGTGGATAAATGTGAGGTGCAGGAAGGCAGATAATTATCTGAATGGTGTCAGATTAGGAAAAGAGGAGGTGCAATGAGTCCTGGGCACTTGCACATCAACAATACAATACGGTTTTATTCATCTCATTGCACATAAAGTGCAAGTGAAATGAATTTGTCAGCAGCGGTACAATGATAAAGAACACACAAACACAATAAAAATTTAACACAAACATCCACCACAGCATTCATCACTGTGGTGGAAGGCACAGAATTTGGCCGGTCCTCCTCCATTTCCCCCCCCCCCCCCCCCCCCCCCCCCCCCCCCCCCCGTGGTCGGGACCTCAACCCTCCGCAGCCATCGCTGCGGGCGTCCAGATGGTAAAATGACAAGGTAAAAAGTCCAGGATTGGCTCTTCCCTACCGGAGACGGCGGCTTCAGGCTGGTATAGGCCTGTCACTGAAAGTAAACTTGCAGGTACAGCAGGCAGTGAAGAAAGCTAATGGCATGTTGGCCTTCATTGCAAGAGGATTTGAGTTTAGGAGCAAGGAGGTTCTACTGCAGTTGTACAGGGCCTTGGTGAGACCAGACCTGGAGTATTGTGTACAATACAATGTTTAGAGGGTATTGGGCTAAAAGCGGGGAAATGGGACTAGTTTAGTCAAGTCAACTTTATTAGTCACATACACATACAGTGGCTTGCAAAAGTATTCATAGCCCTTAAACTTTTCCACATTTTGTCACGTTACAACCACAAACATAAATGTATTTTATTGGGATTTTATGTGATAGACCAACACAAAGTGGCGCATAATTGTGAAGTGGAAGGAAAATGATACACGGTTTTCACATTTTTTAACAAATAAAAAACTGAAAAGTTCAAGGCGTGTGAATACTTTTGCAAGCCACTGTACAAGATGTGCAGTGAAATGAAAGTGGCAATGCCTGCGGATTGTGCAAAAAACTACAGAACAGAATAGAACAGAATCAGTATTTACATATTAGAATTTTTTTTAAAGACACAACACAACAGTAAACTAATCCCTGGTGAGATCAGAGTTGACAGTCCTAACGGCCTGTGGGAAGAAGCTCCGTCTCATCCTCTCTGTTTTCACAGCGTGACAGCGGAGGCACTTGCCTGACCTGAACAGCTGGAACAGTCCGTTGCTGGGGTGGTAGGGGTCCTTCATGATCTTGCTGGCTCTGGATCTGCACCTCCTGGTGTACAGGTCCTGCAGAGGGGTGGGGGTGAGTGTAGTTCCCATAGTGTGTTCGGCCGAACACACTACTCTCTGCAGAGCCTTCCTGTCCTGGGCAGAGCTGTTCCCAAACCAGATTGAGATGTTGCCGGACAAGATGCTTTCTACAGCCCCAGAGTAGAAGCACTGAAGGATTCTCAGAGAGACTCTGAATTTCCTCAGCTGCCTGAGGTGGTAAAGGCTCTCCCTTGCCTTATTCACCAGAGGGCATCTTGTTGGCAGAAACAAGTTAGGCTGAATGTCCTGTTTTACTGTACATGACGTTGAGGACCTTGAAATCGCTGCCAGGGATGTGGGTGCCAGGGGTGTGGGTGCCAAGGGTGTGGGTGCCAAGGGTGTGGGTGTGGGTGCCAGGGGTGTGGGTGCCAGGGGAGTGGGTGCCAGGGGTGTGGGTGTGGGTGCCAGGGGTGTGGGTGCCAGAGGTGTGGGTGCCAGGGGTGTGGGTGCCAGGGGTGTGGGTGTGGGTGCCAGGGGTGTGGGTGTGGGGTGCCAGGGGTGTGGGTGCCAGAGGTGTGGGTGCCAGAGGTGTGGGTGCCAGGGGTGGGGTGCCAGAGGTGTGGGTGCCAGGGGAGTGGGTGCCAGGGGTAGGGTGTGCCAGAGGTGTGGGTGCCAGGGGAGTGGGTGCCAGGGGTATGGGGTGCCAGAGGTGTGGGGTGCCAGGGGAGTGGGTGCCAGGGGTGTGGGTGCCAGGGGTGTGGGTGCCAGGGGTGTGGGTGCCAGAGGTGTGGGTGCCAGGGGTGTGGGTGTGGTGCCAGGGGTGTGGGGTGCCAGGGGTGTGGGTGCCAGGGGTGTGGGTGCCAGGGGTGTGGGTGCCAGGGGTGTGGGTGCCAGTGGAGTGGGTGCCAGAGGTGTGGGTGCCAGGGGTGTTGATGTTGATGTGGGTGCCAGGGGTGTAGGTGCCAGGGGTGTGGGTGCCAGGGGTGTGGGTGGGTGCCAGGGGGTGTGGGTGGGGGTGTTGGTGCCAGGGGTGTGGGTGCCAGGGGTGTGGGTGCCAGTGGAGTGGGTGCCAGAGGTGTGGGTGCCAGGGGTGTTGATGTTGATGTGGGTGCCAGGGGTGTAGGTGCCAGGGGTGTGGGTGCCAGGGGTGTGGGTGCCAGGGGTGTGGGTGCCAGGGGTGTGGGTGCCAGGGGTGAGGGTGCCAGGGGGTGTGGGTGCCAGGGGTGTGGGTGCCAGGGGTGTGGGTGTGGGTGCCAGGGGTGTGGGTGCCAGGGTGTGGGTGTGGGTGCCAGGGGTGTGGGTGCCAGGGGTGTGGGTGTGGGTGCCAGGGGTGTGGGTGCCAGGGTGTGGGTGCCAGGGGTGTGGGTGCCAGGGGGTGTGGGTGCCAGGGGTGTGGGTGCCAGGGGTGTGGGGTGCCAGGGGTATGGGTGCCAGGGGTGTGGGTGTGGGTGCCAGGGGTGTGGGTGCCAGGGGTGTGGGTGCCAGGGGTGTGGGTGCCAGGGGTGGGTGCCAGGGGTGTGGGTGTTTGATGGAGACGGATACAATAGTGATGTTCGAGAGAGTTTTAGATGGACACGACATCATGTGGAGAATGGATCATGTGCAGGTGAATAAGAGGTGGTCTTGTCATCATGTTGGCCACAGACATTGTGGGCGGCTGGGCCTGTTCCTGTTCTAAGACTCTATGGCAGTCAGTAGATCCTGACTTTAAACTGCTTGCTTGTGTTGGATGGTTGCTCAGTAACAGCAGCACTCCACTCCCGAAGGGCTGGAGCAATTTGTGCTGGCGTGTTGTGACAGATCAGTCCAGAGCAGGGAGGCCTCGGATCAAAGGCATTCAGAATGTAACTGGGAGAAGGTGAAGGAAGTTAAAGTTGGCCCTAGAGCAACAAGCAGAGCGTGGTTCAGCAGGACAGTGAGTGAGTGAAGCAGGGAGTGGCCTCATTTACAGGATTTTGTCCAAAAATAAACTTATTTAGAATGATTAAAAATATGTATCGAACTTTTCCGACAGTTTGTGTCAATAGTCATTAGTGTTATATTCAGTAGCGTTCACAAACTATCTACACCAAGCAACCTTACTACTGTGCCCCCCATGGGGCTCTCCCTTCCCTTGTTTGAGGGGTGTTCCCACTGGACTCTGACCCCCAATGTCCAGCAGCGGAAGGACCCTAGACTGTGGTCCCCCCCCCCCCCCCCCCCCCCGAGCTTCAGTGAGTCCCTCAGCATGTACTCCTGCAGTCTGCAGCGGGCCAGTCGGCAACATTCCCCGACAGACATCTCGCTCCGCTGGGTGGTCAACAACGCTCAGGCAGACCAAAACGTACATGTTTGTAGGTTAATTGTCTTCGGTAAAAATGATAATTTGTTGCGAGTGTGTAGGATAGTGTTAGTGCACAGGGTGGTCGCTGGTCAGACTTCCTGGTAAATTCTGGATGTTTCTCCGTTCAATGCCACAGGATTGTTGCCACAAAGAGGTTTCATTTGTTACTGTACATAGCCAGCGCTAGAATATATCTTTAGTGTTCAGACATTCAGCACAGAAACAGGCCCTTCGGCCCACTGAGTCCATGCCATCCATTGATCAACCATTCACACGAGTTCTGGGTCATCCCGTTTTCTCATCCACTCCTTGCACACTTGGGGCAAGTTACAGAAACAACTAACCTATAACATACACACCTTTGGGATGTGGGAGGAAACTGGAACACGGGACTCAAGTAGAGAAAGCTAGTAGACAGTGTGTGAGAGAAGGCAGGTACGGGATACTGAGTTGGATGATCAGCCATGATCATATTGAATGGCGAATGGTGCAGGCTCGAAGGGCCGAATGGCCTCTACTCCTGCACCTATTGTCGATGTTTCTATGTAACCTATAACCCACACATCTTTGGGATGTGGGAGGAAACTGGAGCATGTGTTGCCCGTTCACTGCCTGTGCAGATTCCTGCTCAATGCCTTTGACAGCAACATGACAATAATCCTCAGCAGGTCGGGCAGTGCATGTGGGCCCTTCTCTCCAATGGTGCATTGATGGCGGGTGCTGCCCCCTGGTGTGCTGTTTAGTCGGCTCTGCTGGTGAGATCCATCACCTTAGACTTGAGTTCCAGATTTCCAACCCTGTCGTTTCTCTTTTAGTTTATTTGTGTTTGGTTTATTATTGTCATGTACAGAGGAAAGCTTCTGTTTGCATGTTATCCTGTCAAAGAAAAGACTACACATGGTTACAATCGAACCATCCACAGTGCACAGATAAAGGATGAATGGTACAACATTTAGTGTAACATAAAGCGCGATAAAGTCTGCTTAAAGATAGTTCTAAGGTCTCCAATAAATAATGTTTAGTGCAAGATAAAGTCCAGAAAGGTCTGCTTAAAGATAGTTCTAAGGTCTCCAGTTGAGTAGATGGGAGGTCAGGCCCGCTTTCTAGCTGATGAGAAAACTGTTCAGTTGCCTGATAACAGCTGGAAAAAACTGTCCCTGAATCTGGACACCCTGTGTGTTTTCAAACTCCTGTACCTGATGGGAGAGGTAGTGATCGGGGTGAGGCTTGTCCTTAATTATGCTGCTGGCCTTGCTGAGGCAGCATGAAGTGTAGATGGAGTCAATGGAAGGGAGGTTGGTTTGTGTGATGGTCTGGCTGCAATTTTCGACAATTTCTTGTGCTTTTGGATGGTGTTGTTCCCAAACCAAGCTGTGACACCTCCTGATAAAACGATACAGGCACATCTGTAGAGGTTGTTGAGGATATGCCGAACTTCCTATGCCTCCTAAAGAAATGGACATTGTGGACTTTATTGGCCAATGCTCTGATGTGGACAAATTGCTGGTGATATTTATTCTCAGAAACTTGAAGCTTACAACATCTCTACTTTAGCACCATTAATGTATGGGTGGGCCTACTGCTTTGCTGTATAGGTCGTGGTGTATAGGTCGTGGTGTAGAGGTTGTGGTGTAGAGGTCGTGGTGTAGAGGTCGTGGTGTATAGGTCGTGGTGTATAGGTCGTGGTGTATAGGTCGTGGTGTATAGGTCGTGGTGTATAGGTCGTGGTGTATAGGTCGTGGTGTATAGGTCGTGGTGTATAGGTCGTGGTGTATAGGTCGTGGTGTATAGGTCGTGGTGTATAGGTCCTGTAATCCCCTTGGTCTTGTTGGCCTTGACGGAGAGGTTATTGTCTTGGCAATTACAGGTTCTCCATCTCCTGGATAAAGTGTGTTGGCTGCACCTGGATTGCAGGAGTGGGTGACAGCAACATTGGCAAAGATCGCAAGCCCACTTGCTCATCTGCAGAATAATGTACGGCTACCTGTTGACTTTTCATGTTTAGTTTAGTTTATTACTGTTATGTGTATCAGTTTCAGTTTAGTTTATTGTCACGTGTACCGAGGTACAGTGAAAAGCTTCTGTTGCGTGCTAACCAGTCAGCAGAGAGACAAAACATGAGCTATTCGAGCTATTTACAATGAATAGACACATGATAAGCTAGTGAAAGCTAAAGCCAGCAAAGTCTGATCAAGGATAGTCCGAGGGTCACCAATGAGGTAGATAGTAGTTCAGCACCGCTCTCTGGTTGTGATAGGATGGTTCAGTTGCCTGATAACAGCTGGGAAGAAACTGTCTCTGAACGGGAGGTGTGCGTTTTCACACATTTGCCTCATGGGAGAGGGGAGAGGACGAGTGGCCAGAGTGCTTGATGATGCTGCTGGCCTTGCCGAGGCAGCGTGAGGTGTAAATGGAGTCATTGTACTAAGGTACAGTGAAAAGCTTTTAGTTGCTCACTATCCAATGAAAGAAAGGACTATAAATTAGTCCCACACATCTCCTTTCAACTTTGCCCCTCTCACCTTAAAGCCATGCCCTTTAATCTTTGATATTTCCACCTTGGGGAAAAGGCTCTGACTCTCCATCCTATCTATACCTCTCGTCATTTTATGTCCTTCTATCAGGTCTCGCCAGCATCTGTTTGTCTTTAGACATCCTGTGGATGGTATATTTGTCTGTACACACCCTGTGGTGATGGTATATTTGTCTGTACACACCCTGTGGTGATGGTATATTTGTCTGTACACACCCTGTGGATGGTATATTTGTCTGTACACACCCTGTGGTGAAGTTAAACTTGCTGTGATGGGTACAATAAAATGCTTTCACCGTATCTCGTGGCAACAATGAACCAATAGCAACAAACCAATGTCATCCCTAAGTGCTGGAGTAACTTAGCAGGTCAGGCAGCATCTGTGGAGAGCATGGAACTCCAGCACTTTGTGTCTTTTTTGTAAACCAGCATCTGCAGTTCCTTGCGTCTCCTCCTGTTCATTTAAGTTCGTGTTCAGTTTAGTTTATTGTCACGTGTACCGAGGTACAGTGAAAAGTTATTTGTTGCGCGCTAACCAGTCAGCGGAAAGACAATACATGATTACAATCGAGCCATTAACAATGTTAAGGGAACAACGTTTAGTTAGTGCAAGGTGAAGCACGGGAGCGGCAGTGAGGAGGCGCATTCTTCTTCTTCTGTTTCTAGGTGAGACCAGGAGTCGGTCTGAGAGGCGACTCTGTGCTGGTCTTGGTGGGACAGGCATGAAGGGCTGAATGGCCTCAGGCCACTCATCTTGCCTATGTGCCCGTCTCAAGGGGTGGAATTAATATTCCAGTCAAGGACATCAGCCCTCAGTGACTGTCATATGATGAAAAAACAGAGCGACTGGGCTTGTATTCACTGGAATTTAGAAGGATGAGGGGATCTCATAGAAACATATAACGTTAGTAAGTGACGCGTAAATGATGTCGCATAAATTACGCGCAAAATGACGGCCAAGTGGGACAGGCTCTTTACTCCAGCTTTTTGTGTCTAGCTAGAGATTGTTCTATGCGGTTAGCGATGTGTTTGTAACAGCGGAAGTGGCCCCGACCCACGGGATGAAGTGTGACTGCTCCCGCCGCGCCGGCTCCGGCTCCAGGGACTGTGGGGAGAGGGGGATGAGGTTGGTGTCACTTGGTTGCCAACTCCACCCTTCCCATGAATGGTGCATGCTCCGGACAACGGGTGGGTGACAGATTCACCATGGTCCTGTAGAGGGCCATTCGGCCAGTCGCACATGTTCTATCCTCAGTGAGGGAGTGGTGGTCCCGGAGACCCCAACCCACACCTTTACTCGGGAGGAGTATTTGTCTAATTCACGCCTCAAAGTCTAGCAGACACTTCGATGCTTTGGGCAAGTCCGTGTTTCCGGGGACACGGCTCCCAAACTGCATTATGTGTTGGGGTTATAGTTAGTAATTTGTCGAGGAGAACATATCTTGGTTGTAAGTTAAATGTATTTGAGTGCGCCAAAGTGCTCAGATTAAAGCGACATTGTGCCGGATGGCAGGGTGGTGAGGTGGGGAGAGGCCGTAGGGTTTGTGGTGTGGGGAGGTGGAGAAAGGAGCAGCGATGCCTGGGCTTCAGGAGCTCCAAAGCTGCATCTCTATCTCCGCTACATCTTCCACTACCTTGAAGAAGCGGAGCTGGCTCTGGGCCGCTACTGCCACCCGGTGGCCTGGGCCGTTGCTGCAGCCCCGATCCAGAATCTGACTCAAACCAGAGGGCACAGAGAGTGCTGGAGTAACTCAGCGGGTCAGGCAGCATCTGGGGGAACATGGATAGGTGACGTTTCAAAGAGTGCTGGAGAACTCAGCGGGTCAGGCAGCATCTGTGGGGGAACATGGATAGGTGACGTTTCACAGAGTGCTGGAGTAACTCAGCGGGTCAGGCAGCATCTGTGGAGAACATCGTTTCACAGAGTGCTGGAGTAACTCAGTGGGTCAGGCAGCATCTGTGGAGAACATGG